>NC_090222.1:40065000-40110000 GCF_024489055.1 Chanodichthys erythropterus | reverse complement strand
TAGCATGTTGCTTTCATGATTTAACACGTTTCCTAACATGATTTGACACATTGCTGTTTATAGCATGAATTAGCACATTGTTAGCATGTTTTAACGTTAATGTTGCTAGCATTATTTAGTACCATGTTAACATGTTGCTATTGTGTTTTAACACATTGCTAGCATGTTTCTAGTACGATTTAACACATTGCTCTCATGTTTCTTGCATGATTTAAGACATTGCTCTCATGTTTCTTGCATGATTTAAGACATTGTTTCTGCTTAAATAGGATTTTGGTAACACTGATAATTTGTTAATGAATCATTGTTTTGAGTCAAATCTTTGAATCGATTGAACCATTTCACAAAGTTGAGCAGTGTTTCCCAAAAGAATCGTAAGCAGATTGTATAAAACCAAAACCATTGGCACCATGAGTATCAGCCTTAGTCTGAATGATTCATTCACAAACTGGAATGAACCAGTTCTTAGTGATCAGGTTGCAGTGGTGAGGATTATCAGTGAATAATGGGTTAAATTAGATCCTCACACAGAAGAATATATATCACACAAGTTGTATGAACTACTTTGTTGATGCTTTTATGGTGCCTTTGCATCTTAAAAGCTTCAAAAGCATCAAAGCTTCAGCCCATTTCTTTTAATTGCATGGAAAAAAGTGACCAGCACAATGCAAAATTACTCCTTTTGTGCTCAATGCGGGAAGGAAAATCTTCTGGCTTTGCACATGAAGGTGGATAAATAAGCCCGAAAATTTCATTTTTTGAGGGCGAACTGTTTCTTTAACCTTTCAAAGAATGTGTTGTAGAGTTTCATGACCCTTTAAAATCAGCCGAAGAGTGCCACAAACGAACAATAAACTGAGGCGCCACTTCAAAACATCGTCAAGATAAGAGTCAGAATGAAAAATTGCCTTCTGTCCTTTTCTTAGCCAGCAGCTACGATAACAACGTCGCTTTTCAGAGCGCGTTCTCGCAGAAATGCGCATACGTTTGCATGAGGAATGGCTGAGAGTCACTTTTCTTGACCTGATGAATGGATTCAGTACGAGCGTGAGTAATGCATTTGTCTCATTTTGGGAAATTGCTAAAGCATATCTGTAGATTTCTCTCTCTTCAGCAGCCGGCTTCAGAGATACGGGGCTGTAGTCAAATACAGATTGACGACAAAGAGACAAAACATGTCAGAATCAAGGAGAGGCTTTCTAACAAAGTCTGATTGGCGAGCCGGTGCTCTGTATGCGAGGCCAATCGGAGCACACTTATTTACTCAACCTTCAGAGCGTACCGTGCTAATTGGATAACGCAGTCCGGTCAGATGTGAGCGCTGTGTGTTTGAGTAATTGGCCTGTCTTGCTTCTCCTAAATAGTGTCTGCCCAGTCATTTAACTTTGAAGTGTCTTCGGCGCGCACACGTGCAAGGTTTTGCATGCTGAGAATCTACATTCTTTGATGTACAGTGTCATCTTGTAACCATAATTCGCCTTACGAGTCTGGGGAGAAAAAGCTCAAGCTCTCTTGTCAGTGCCAGCGCGGTTGATAAATGACACGTCGGACTAGCAGAGCCATTTGCTCTAAATTGATGAAAAAATTTCACTGAGATGTTTTCTTAAACGGGACCTATTATGCAAAAGTCACTTTTACATGGTGTTTGAACATAACTGTGTGCTGGCCGTGTGTGCACAATAGAGGTCGACCGATATTTTACAGATACATTAAACATTTAATTGTATAGCGCTTTTATAAAGCAGCTTTACAGAGAATGCATGTCAACATTACAATTTAGAGAATGCAGTTAGCTAATAATGTAATAATTTAGACAATTTAATTCACAATCACTGTTAGCAGTTTAATTGAAGCTAGAAGCAATGAGCTCCTGGAAATAATCAATTACATATTAACAATAATTAGGACATATAGAAATTTGGGAATGCGCATGTTGATCCAGATATTGCGTCCTCGCAGGAGTTGGCGCCGTCTCTTCAAAGGTGTTGGTCATCTGAGGTCTTCTTAAGAGGCTGGATCCAAACTGAAGTTGATGTCCTCTCTAGTATGTTAAAACATTAAACATTTGGGTCGGATTTGCATGCATTTTATCATATTGTTTCAAATGCTTGAGGTGGCGTCCTAGTAGCCTACTGCTGTTCTTTCTCTGCTAATGCAGCATCTAGTCAGCAAATTAATGACTTTATAATGATATGACATCATGTACTGTAGTGTACTGTATTCATACCATTTTGTAGTCGGTGTTTTAAATGCGTATCTGAAGTGTCAGCGATCTGCTGAGCAGTGCACAGCCTCACGTGTCAAAGTAAACAACAGTGCAGTGTTAGTATTTATTCGGCCTCTAGAGGCTGCTGTTCTACCGTGTGATGATGAGCAGACCCTTTTAGCAGCTCCAGTCTCCTAATATAGCTCTTGCAACGGACGCAATCTATAGGCAACTATCGGCAAGGATTTTTGCCGATAAACGAATGTTCCACCAATCAACTATCGGCTAAACCGATAAATCGGTTGACCTCTAGTACATAACCACCCTATAATGATAAAAATCCACATGCTCCTTTTCTTAAAAAACCTCAACAGTTCATTTTCTGCACAATGTGACGTCATACTGCCCAAGCCCCGCCCATGACTGCTGACGGACTCTGCCTTATTAGCATAGACCCGCCCTGAGCGACACTGTCCACCATTGTCTCGATGCCGGATTGAGTGATTGAGGTGTTTTGAGAACATATTTATGTTTGTGAACATAAGTCTTCATTTACTCCCAACATGTGAGCCGCTGTAGACGCAGTGCATTAGTTTGATTTTTGAAGGGAATGAGCCACAGATCTTCTGTAATATACACATGTAATTTCTGTCCCTGCTGTTCACAGATATAACCGACTGTGTTTAAGTGAACTTTGTGTGTTTTTGACATAACCTTGTGTGTATTTAACAGTTAAAATAAAATAAGACATGAAAAATAAGTTAGTTTAATACTCACGAGACATGCCGACTGACAGACAGCTTTCTGTGTGCGTGTTTCAGATGTGTGCGCTCAGAAAACAATATATCAGAAGCTGATGTAGCTTTAAAATGCATGCAGATAATAAACTTTCATGATGAAGAAGAACCCCAATGTCCGTGAGCGTGATCGAGATAGAGATGATAATCAAAACCGAGCAGATGTTTTGATAGTATTTGGCAGAGTATCCGATGCAGGAAGGAGCAGCAGCTATATTTATTTTCTTGGTCAGTGTTGTTGTGGGTTTTAGTTCTTTTGCTGTTGTCGGCTGTAAGGACCTTTCATTTGGCGAAGTGATATGGAACTGTAATGCCATTAAGACCTGTGTGGGACTACTTTAGCTGTGCGTTTCCTTGAAAATAATTGCACAAATGATTCATTTAAGAGCAGTGAGTGATCTTCTGTTTTTCTTTTGTTGTTTGATTAACATTATTGACACAGACAGCAGCAGGTTTATTAGGCTGCTGTCACTTTAAGAGCGAATGCACGGATCCAATATACTGTCACAAGAATTGGAAATTACATCACCAAATATCAAATATCACTTCTTACCTTTTCTGTTTTATCTGTTTTCCAAGTTGCTGTTATATAATCTACAGAGAAATTAATTTGTTTGTGTCTTATACGGCCACTCAGACCGCATTTACCAGCGGGGGGTTTTAATTCACCAGCTGTCGTGTCACAGAAATATGTACCCATTCAGTAATTCCCTTGCTCATATCACCATATGACAAGCATTTATTTAGATTAAATCCAAATTCCCAGTACACATGTACTGTTATGTTCAGATATATTTTGGTTTCACCATTCTATTCTGTTGGGATTAGTTACATAATATTCTTATGACTTTAATACAAGTTTGAAATGTATGATTATAATAGCATGTATTAATCTCACGACATATCCTGCATTCAAGCATATATTATAACTCATCCTGACAGATTAAAATGATGAAACCAAAAACCACATTGTATACAACAGACTTTAAGATGATGATGACAGGAGTGTATGTGAGTGAAGGTGATAATGTCATTGAGATGACAGAAGTGTTGCCGTTTATGATATCCAGAAACATACAGTTTTCACATCCAGGATCTGTCTTCTTGTTATTACCTGGTTAATGAGAAATATCATGTAGTTTTTAAGTTGTAAATCTGTTTTATTGATAAAATATTTTTCTGTGCAAGTGTGTGTCCATACTGTATGTTTGTGCATTTGAAAGCACAGAATAGAGTATGTGCTTTCCGTACATAAACGTAATTTTGTGGCAAAAAACATAAATAATTTGTCATTTTTATCCTATTGTTTACTATATTTATTTGCTTAGTGTCGTTGTGGGTTTTGGTTGTTTTGCGTTTCCCTGAAAAACATTGCACACTTTCATCAGATGTTTGTCAGATTCGAGCATTCAACAGCCCTGTAGTATAAAAACAAGATAAGCAGCATCATTTTGAATTAGTTCTTAAATGTAGCTCTTACTTAGAGTTTTGTAGTCTTACTAATTAATCAAAAAAACATTTTCATGATATTTAATTCATACAAAGACTTTGATTCCCAAACTGGTTCTTGTTAGGCTCAGAGAGAGCAGCTGTCATGTATGAAATGGCTTCGCAAACAGTAATTTCAACCACACAGTGTCATTATTTGTGTCTTACAATCATTCATATTATCACAGAAGTTCTGGGATAAAAGTTTATAGTTCAGATATAAACACTGATGCGATGAAAATAGAGTAAATCACCTTTTGAAAGCAACTTGATGCTGATTGTATTGATTCCATCATTACCACAGTAGGTGGCGACACAGGACAGTTTAAAGGATTTATTGAATCATTCATTCAAGAGATTCGTTCAAAAACGCTGATTCATCCACTAATGAAAAAGGGAAGTTTTTGAGTGAGTCATTGATTCAATCATTTATTCAAACCGATTTAAAAAAAAAAAAAGTAATTTATGCAATTTAATGAAATATTTTTAAATAGACTACAGCAATTAAATCAAAGTAAATTGCATGCTATTTTTCTGATTAGTTGTCTGTTCAGAATCGTGGGAGAATTGTGATCTCGGTTTACAAAAAAACAAAAAACAAAACATAATTCTGAATTTATCCAGAATCATGCAGCTCTCCTGGAAGTGTGAAATACGCCTGTTACGCATGCATTTTCTTTCTCAACTGTTTATGTTCACTTAAGTCAAAACCGACTGTTTACAAGGTTATTTTGATATAATTTTGTGTGTATTTGTTCATTCAAGTGCAAGAAGGTCGTGAAAGAGAACTTAATTCAGTATTCGCATGCCGTATGAGAGGCGACTTGTGTGCGCTACGCAGAAAACAGTGCCTTTTTCGTGTCTTCATGCCCTTCAAATGTTTAAAACAACATTAATTGCGCACACAGGAATCGATAAGGAGAATCGGAATTTAATTTTATAACAAGTATCCGATTCCTGATCTTAAGAATCAGATTCCAGAATTGGAATCGATTATCGATTCCCAACCATTGACTCATCTTCATGTCATGGCATACAGGTAATTAATGACAGAATTCTCATTTTTAAGTAATCTGTCCCTTTAAATGTGCTTATTTTAACATCTGGGAATTATTTATTTACTTGAATTTATTTGAATATACACAGATACAATATACTTAGATAAAGCTGAAAACAACAGCCATGTGATGCCTAAAACCAAAACATGAGTTCAAGTTTGTTGCTGAATTAACCGAGATCTGTTAGCGCTCTTAAAAACGAGAGAGCTCTTCCTCAATACGCATCATTTCGATACTCCCTCGTCAAATCAGGTGTGAAACTGCTTCGTTTTATTCCATCCATATGAAACCTGCACAAATTGAATTAAATTTGACCAATACTCAGTGCTCAATAATTTTTCATGCCTGAAGCATTTCCAGTGTTAGAGAGCCAGAAAGGTTAAATCATATATTCACACCCAGAAGATAGTTGTATTGCTCACAGATTGCTCAGGAGAATTCATTGAGTTTTCAGTTAGGTTTTGTTTATCCTACAGTGCCAGTTTTGTCACAGATGCTTCTTCTAAATGTGACAATTGTTGACAGTGAATGAGCTGTAAAATAAATGGTTCTGTTTGAGTTGATTTTGAGATCTTTGCCTTTTGTTTGCAGACTTTAGTGTATATGCGAGCACCGCACAGCATTGAGATTGCTTGTTTCCATTGTACCTCATTTATTGTACCTAAAGCATCAAGATTGCCATTGAACACATTTGCTGTCATGGCTACTGTTATAATAATTGTTTGCATAATTATAGCTATATTTAATTCAACTGCTGAGAAAAAGCAAAAGCTTTGATGAGATACTGTTTCTCCCCAAAACTTTTGCTTTTTCTCAGCAGATGTAACACTTCACATATTAAACATAACTATATAAATATGAAATGTAAACAATTACTATAGCGGTAACCTTTTTTATTTATTTAGTTATGTTTAGTATGTAGTCATTATATGCATATAGTGGTGGCCAAAAGTGATGTTACGCCTAGGAAAACTGACATCTTCACCCCTCAATAAAATGTGTAAAAAGATTTTGTAAGCATATTGCATAGTTGTGCATGGAGTCAACTGTTTGAAATGAAATATGACAAATTATGCCAACATAATTTTTGACCTAGCTGAAGTTATCAACATTCAAAAACAAGAACCAACTAAATATTAATAAGTGATTGTTGTAGATGATGTTTGCTTTTTCCAGTCAGCTTTCTGATTTTTGCATAGTAAAATAAAACCTTTAAGTGCCAAATAATTTTGTCAGGTGAATACCTAAGTTTTGTGTTTTTTTTTTCTTTCCTCAAACTTAGAATATTAAAAAATATATATATAAAAAATATTTTCCTCATATTTTGATGGTTTAATCAAGCTTGTAGGGTCATTAAAAACTAAAAACCCTCGGGACATCACTTTCGGACACCACACACATTATCTTGCTGTCAATGCAGGCCTCACTGAGCCATCGAATTTCATCAAAAATATCTTAATTTTTGTACCTTTTATTCTGAGAATGTATAAATAATAACAATCTACTGTATGTTCTCATTGAGACAGCAAAGGAAACATGTGGAAAACATTAATATTAAATGTTTTTTGAAAACGGGTAGGGTTGCAATTTGTACAGTACAAAAATCATTGTTTATAGAAAGTCCCCATAAAACATGGAAACCCATCGTGTGTGTGTGTGTGTGTGTGTGTGTGTGTGTGTGTGTGTGTGTGTGTGTGTGTGTGTGTGTGTGTGTGTGTATGTGAGTGTGAGTCAGCCAGCCAGCAAAAACCAATAAGACCGAAAATCTCTTATTGGCACTCTCTTTGGGATAATTCCCATTTTTCTCCAGTGTTTGATTGTTCTTCACTCGTGGTAATTAATCCCTCAGATCCGCTGGCTGTCCGCAGCCTCAAAAGGTTTATTATTCAGTACAAACAACAATTAACAATATTATTGCAGGCATGTAGCATTTTCTGTTTTCTTAGTGGAGAAAACAGAGACTTTTGAGACTTAAAATCCGGTCCAGTTTTCTGTTTAATCTGTCCGTACAAACTGAGGATGATGCTGCTTGGCACTTTAAGTGACCTCTGCTTAACCACACATTATATTTGCATATGGTTTCACTCAACCATCTTAATATCCCACCGGACTTGACTATACAATTTTCTGCTAATTGCCCCGAGGCCAGGTGAGAGATGTGCTCATCAAATCATTAATTCCAGCTCCAGCATTGCAGTAATTCAATTTCTCAGAGTCTTAAATAATAAGTCATCTTAAAGGAAACATGAAACGACATTTGCAACGCATTTAAAGCAATGTTTCGCCATGTGACGTATTTTAGAGCAAAGCAGAATAATTTAGGATGGGAATTGATTGGGATTTGATTGAATTGTGAAACGTTGGGCTTTGATATTATTGGTTAATATTGTTTTTCCCACCCCTACAGCCTTGATTACATCAGCGGGAAAGTCATTTCAGGGTGGAGAATGTTATTGCATTTTGATGAAAATATGAAAAAAGTTTTTTCCTTTGGAATAACGTGCGTTGAATAAATTGAGAGCAGGGATGTTATGTAAGAAAGTAAATAAGGTTGATTTTTATTTCATGTTTACATTAAAAAGCAGTAGTATGCCAATGAAATTGCAAAAAAATAAAAAATAAAAATAATAAAAATAAAAATAAAGCTATTTTCAGAAAGGTTTCATTTAGTTTTCAAACTGTTGATTGAGGAAATGTATATCAAAACTCAAGCGATCAGATTGAGATTATCTTTGGTGCCCCGTGTAGTGCATTTTGCAACCACAAAAATCACCTCAATATCTCAGTCAATATTTTCATGTTGACTTTAATATGCTTGTTAATTTGCTTGTTTGTAATCTCATCAAGTGCACTAGGATCTGTCCAGCTGCCACAGTTTAGCTGCTCCCCAAATGCTCATGGTACTTCTGTGAAATGATATTTTAAAATCGTTGAGGCTCATTGATCTTTTCCAAGTTCAAATCGAATTTCAGAGAGCTTCACATCCTAAAGGCAGGACTGGCCGTGTTAGTAAGACAATGAGTTTTTATGAAATAGGAAGAAGTGACTCATTCTTTATGTCTTGTTGTGTAAACCAGCGTAGAGTAGGCGAACGGTGTAAAGTGGGAACGACTCCTGGGAAATAGTATTGTCAAGCCAGCTAGGAATAAAATACAGTGGACCAAAATAGTATTTTGATTTTTTTTGGCCACACTTAAAAATGTTTGAATTTTTGCATTAGATAATATGTAACCAACCAGTATTTGCAAACAAGTTATTCTGAACTAACTTCAATTTTTTGACATTTTTTGAGTAATATAGCCACTAATTTATCATGCAACCCTAACAAGCTCTCATGTGAACAGTTTGGGATAAAGTGTGTATAAAAAGTATATTTTCTCCAAAAAAAAAAAAAAAATATTATTTTATTTTATTTATTTTATTTTATTTTATTTTATTTTATTTTATTTTATTTTATTTTATTTTATTTTATTTTATTTTATTTTATTTTATTTTATTTTATTTTATTTTATTTTATTTTATTTTATTTTATTTTATTTTATTTATTTTATTCAAACTGCTTATAGTAATACTTCTCTCTTCTCATACAGGTTAACAGGATTCCAGGTGCCGGCTCCTGTCACAAGTACCGGATCCATTTTTTCCTTGCGTCTTACCAGCGACTTTGCTGTAAGCGCTCATGGATTTAAAATATATTATGAAGGTAAGGAACATAACAAAACCTTTAATTTTCTCTGCTTTTGAGTTTGGAGATGCAAATTGCACACTGTAGCGGTCAATTGAAAGCGTATTCATCATACAAGTGTTTGACAGCAGGCAGTGGGCGTAAAGCTAGAGGAGTGAAAAGCAATATATTCATTCCTTAATACTCTATTAATAACTATTATTATAGGGAATGAATCCTTTTTACTTTGGGTGATGTGTTTTCTGTCAGGTCCAGTATAGTTTACGCTGTCTCTTCCTTTACAAAGCCTCGTCTGAAAGTTTATATTCATGTGGAGGTTAGATTGATGTATAAGGTTATATCTGCCTGATGTAATTTGAGTACTTGTTTTGAAGTTGGCCTTGAGTAGTTTCAATTCTCTGGACTGTTTGAAGAGTGTGGTTTGCTGGGATTGCAAGTTCTTTGTTCAGGTTGCTAATTTACTAGGGCATTTTGGGTGGTTCTGGATGATTGCTAATTCATTGTTGTGGGTGTTGAGTTGCTAGGTAATTGTCAGTGGTTTCTAGTGTTTTCTGGGGGATTGTTAGTTTCAAATTAAGTTAAGGGTGGTTCTGGGTGGATGGAGACCGGTCGACAGATAGATGGGTGTTAAAATCATTCTATATGTTGCTCAAAATCCAGTCAGTTAGAAAGGTGAAAGAAACCTGAGTCAGAACATCCTGTGCCATGTAGTTTTGTGTTCAGAAAGCTTGAATGTGTCTCCATTGTGCATCAGACTATTCAGGCTTTATTTCAAAAGGCAAAGGAAAATCAGACTTTCATTTATACATACCCTCTAAAATACTGTGTTTCTCTGGTCAGCCTGGTCTTGGATCACTTAATTCACCCAAAACGTAATGTTTAAAATCTAAGCAGATGTTGCACTGTGCCATCAAATCTATTTCAGCCTCTGGCCATGATTGGTTGGGTTTGCAAGCGTCTGGGTCATCTACACCCTCAGTGACTGTCATTTCGCAACCAGTCACCATCTTCCATCACTCTCTCCACCTGTTATCCTCCTGACCTGACCACAGCATGCCACCCCATCTGCTCCATCTTTACAGTCTGAATTATTCAGTCCCATTGACCAGTCTGGGCTTTGGCTCACGCTTTTGTGTTTAATGTGTTTCTGAATTTTATGGGTTTTGGAATATTAATCCTGCAGGTTATTGCACTCCAGAGGGCCTGGGATTCCCAGTGAATTCACAATGACTTTATCTCATTGTCATTCATTCCAATGGATTGGTTTACGTAATTGAAGATCGTGAGGCTCTTTTAACGTCAGGCTTAGACCATTTTCATGAAGACATAGGCTTTGCTAGGTGGTTGCTATGGTATTCTGGAAAGTATCTATGTGATAACTGGCAAGTCTCTTACCGTTAAAATCTGTTTGGATTTTGCCGTGGTGTTCTAGATAGTTAATAGAGTGTTTATAATGGTTACTATGTGTTTGCCCCAAGTCTCATTGATATTCTTGGATGATATTCTTGGTTCATGATTTAACAAGTGAAAAGAGCCCATAATGGTCACTATGATGTTTGTGTCTGTGAAATGGTTTGTAGGGTGTTCTAGATAGTTAATAGGGTATTTTGGATGGTTTCTAGGTGTTTGACCCTAAGTCTCTTTGATATTCTCGGAGATCTAAAGGTCCCAACATGAGTTAATGTGTGAAAAGAGCCCACAGTGGTCACTGTAATGTTAGAGTGGTTTGTACACTGTACAAATTGTGAATAAAAAAGGAAAGCAATAATTTACAAATCTCATAAACTTATATTTTATTCACAATAGAATATAGATAACATATCAAATGTTGAAAGTGAGACATTTTGAAATGTCATGCCAAATATTGGCTCATTTTGGATTTCATGAGAGCTACACGTTCCAAAAACGTTGGGACAGGTAGCAATAAGAGGCCGGAAAAGTTAAATGTACATATGAGGAACAGCTGGAGGACCAATTTGCAACTTATTAGGTTAATTGGCAACATGATTGGGTATAAAAAGAGCCTCTCAGAGTGGCAGTGTCTCTCAGAAGTCAAGATGGGTAGAGGATCACCAATTCCCCCAATGCTGCGGCCAAAAATAGTGGAGCAATATCAGAAAGGAGTTTCTCAGAGAAAAATTGCAAAGAGTTTGAAGTTATCGTCATCTACAGTGCATAATATCATCCGAAGATTCAGAGAATCTGGAACAATCTCTGTGCGTAAGGGTCAAGGCCGGAAAACCATACTGGATCCCGTGATCTTCGGGCCCTTAGACGGCACTGCATCACATACAGGAATGCTACTGTAATGGAAATCACAACATGGGCTCAGGAATACTTCCAGAAAACATTGTCGGTGAACACAATCCACCGTGCCATTCACCGTTGCCTGCTAAAACTCTAGAGCTCAAAAAAGAAGCCATATCTAAACATGATCCAGAAGCGCAGGCGTTTTCTCTGGGCCAAGGCTCATCTAAAATGGACTGTGGCAAAGTGGAAAACTGTTCTGTGGTCAGACGAATCAAAATTTGAAGTTCTTTTTGGAAAACTGGGACACCATGTCATCCGGACTAAAGAGGACAAGGACAACCCAAGTTGTTATCAGCGCTCAGTTCAGAAGCCTGCATCTCTGATGGTATGGGGTTGCATGAGTGCGTGTGGCACGGGCAGCTTACACATCTGGAAAGGCACCATCAATGCTGAAAGGTATATCCAAGTTCTAGAACAACATATGCTCCCATCCAGACGTCGTCTCTTTCAGGGAAGACCTTGCATTTTCCAACATGACAATGCCAGACCACATACTGCATCAATTACAACATCATGGCTGCGTAGAAGAAGGATCCGGGTACTGACATTTGGTGCATCATAAAGAGGAAGATGCGACAAAGAAGACCTAAGACAGTTGAGCAACTAGAAGCCTGTATTAGACAAGAATGGGACAACATTCCTATTCCTAAACTTGAGCAACTTGTCTCCTCAGTCCCCAGACGTTTGCAGACTGTTATAAAAAGAAGAGGGGATGCCACACAGTGGCAAACATGGCCTTGTCCCAACTTTTTTGAGATGTGTTGATGCCATTTTTTTCCCTTAAAATGATTAAACATTAAACATTTGATATGTCATCTATGTTGTATTCTGAATAAAACATTTAAATTTGAAACTTCCACATCATTGCATTCTGTTTTTATTCACAATTTGTACAGTGTCCCAACTTTTTTGGAATCGGGTTTGTAGTTGATAGGGTGTTTTGGATGGTTTCTAGGTGTTTGCCCCCAAGTCTCTTTGATATTTTTGAGGATCTATAGATCCAACCATGGGTTAATAAGTGAAAAGAGCCCACAATGGTCACTATGATGTTTTGGCGTGGTTTGTAGGGTGTTCTAGATAGTTAATAGGGTATTTAGATGGTTTCTAGGTGTTTGCCCCCAATTTTCTTTGATATTCTTGGGAATCTATAGGTCCCAACATGAGTTCATGAGTGAAAAGAGCCCATAATGGTCACTATGATGTTTTGGCATGGTTTCTAGGTGTTTGACCCTAAGTCTCTTTGATATTCTCGTTAATGAGTGAAAAGAACCCATCTATGATGTTTTGGCGTGGTTTTTAGGGTGCTCTAGGTAGTTGCTAGGTGGTTGCTAGGGTATTTTGGATGGTTTCTAGATGTTTGCCTTCAAATCTCTTTGATATTCATGGAGATCTATAGTCAATCTATGTTCAAGTCTTTAGAAAAACAAAAGCACGCCTCATCTCGACTATAATTTCAGGTATAATTTGTGTCCGTAGCACAAACGGTGAGGGCTGAAGAGTTATGAGTCCTAGCAAGCAGCAATAACAAGGGTTTGGTTCGTGTCCAATGGTTTTAATGTGCTGGTGATTCAACATTTATGAGAGAGAGATGGACACACACAGGGGAAAAGAAATCTCATTTTGGTTCCTGTCAGTTTTCCGTCATGTCGAAACAACCGAAACCAAGTTTGACAGTCAGTGCGTGCGCTTTGATTAATGTGTCTATCGCCATCCGGTACGAGTCAGCTTCTGAGTGTAGAGTTAGATGCGAAACCTCAACCTTTCTGTCTGCCCTTCGATTGAATGCCAATGACTCTGGAAATACCACGTGCCATGATCAACATGCTAATGCTCGGCCATCAAAACGCGCATTAACAGTCCTCCCTGCAAAGTGTCTGTCGTTTAAATGCTAGGACAAGCCAAAACATTGATTCAGAAACATTTGCTGGGATGCCCAAAGAGCGCTCGTTTATGGAAATGTGAGCCACATGAAAACACAGCAGAAATGGCAGCACTCTTTGTCTTTTTTGTGCAACCTTTGAAATGTGCTGCTCGTGGCCTATTGCATCATAATGTCTTTGAAATGAATTATTCTCTTTTGGCGACCCATGAAATCTGCGTGTCACAGGGTTCCTGGTGGCCCCGTCCCTGTGGATTCTGTGAGGGTTTTTGGTGGTGTTTGCTGATTGCTTGTATGCAAAAACAGCTCAATAATTTGGAATGTGCCCAGAATCGTGACAGGCCTCCAGGAAAAGATTTCTGCATGCTGAAGTGTGCTTAGCGTCACAATATAGACGCTATACAAACTTACATCATCTTCAAGGGCAGCACAGTCATTAGATGTATAGAGGGATGAACGGCTCATCTCCTGGGATCATCCTGTGGTAATTACCTCAGCAGTTTGCCCGCTATAATCCCAGCACTCAGTCCTGACATATGAATGTACACAATCATACCTGAAAATAGATATTTAAGGTCAACTGTGTACATTCTACAGTCTTAGGGGCAAAGTATTGCAAAAATAATAATTGATTTCAAAGACTTCAGTCTGCTTGTCCTTCACTGGTCTGTCAAACGGATAGTTCCACCCGGGTGTGTCTCATACGTCCTGAAAAGTGAAGCTGCGGGCTCTTTGATCGCCCCCTGGAGGCTGGATGCAGTACAGGTCATAAACCCCGCCCTCTCAATGCAGTCGAATGAGACTTCAGTGAAAACTTAAAAATAAATTCTGCTTCAAATAAAACTTTCTGAAAGATGGTTTTGGTCATTTAAGGTAGTTGTTATCACGCTGATATATATTCAATTGTTCGTTTTTGTGATGATTTAGATTTTAGCTAGCAATTTGATGTTATAAAAACGGAGCGTGTCGTCATGATTTGAAGTTGATTGACAGCTTGTCTGAGGACTGTCGGAGCTTCGAGGGGAGATTGAAGATGTATTAACTGTTAATTTTCGATTTCTTTGTTATTTAACACCAACAAAATGAGTTGTTCAGCAGTAAACTGTACTAACCGACCTACAGGATCTGACAAATCACTGAACTTTTTTTCTGTAACATTAAACATTAACATTAAGCTAATTAATAAATGTTATTAGTTAAGATAACACACCTAATGTTAACCATGTCGGGAAAAAGCAGGTGACCGTTATCTGGCAGTTACTTATTATTTTTATGGGTATAAAATAATAATTAGCAGGACAAAACTAATGATAGCTTACTCTAATTACAGCAATCGATCTCCTGTAACGTTAGTTGAACTTGATTTAAAATGGCAGGACCGTTTCTGACGATTTAGAGTTGTTTCTAGTGGCATATTATATTGATTTTATCTACTGAATTTGCTGTTTCAAAAATATTATTGCTCTAGAAACAGAATAGCCTATTATTTTATAGGTAGAATTTTAAATTGTGTATAATATTTATAGTCTATTTAAAATACATGAATGATGGGCGGAAGTTTGATACAGCGGCTCCGCCTCCGGTTCCACGGATGATACCTTCTGCGCATGCCCAGGTTGCAAACCTTTTTTTTTATGACGTTTTTGCGTAACATGTCAGCGCCCATCGTCAGCCATTTTGGCCTCAGTTCACTACAAAGGAAGGAAGCGGCGTCTGCGGCGTCCATCTTTTTTTACAGTCTATGGTTCCACCCCAAACTCATGGGATTGGTTTTGGATGCTCAAAAAAAGATTGGTAAAATTTCTGAAACGTTTATATGTGTAAAGATATTTATATCTATAAATCTATTGTTTGTCTTGTGCATTTATTTCTTCCAAAACTTGGAAAAATTATTTGAGTTTGAAATAATCATATAATGTCAATATCTGGCCTGTCATTACTTTTTATTGGTTTAACTTAACCTTTATTTATTTATTTATTTATTTATTTTCCCTCCTATTTTACTTGGAAATTAGATTACAAATGATGAAATGTTTCATCTTGACTTATGAATTTAAAATTATACTATATATATATATATATATATATATATATATATATATATATATATATATATATATATATATATATATATATATATATATATATATAGGGTGAATTCAGCTTGATTGAATTTGGGACACTTTTTGCTATATATATATATATATATATGCTATATACTTGAAATAATTCAATTTTGTCAACATCTGGTATGTCATTAATTTTTTTATGTATTAATTTAAGTTTAAGTTAAGTATTATTCATTTAATTTAAGTTCTAACTTTCATTTTATTCATTCGTTCACTTAAAAAACTAATATATATATGCACACACACACAGTGTATGTGGACGAATGAATGAAATGAAACTTAAATATATATATATACACCTACATTTTTTTTTTTTTAAGGCTTCAGGTTTGAGGGAAGACCAGACATAATGTCAGTTCTATTTTCTCTTAAATGATGTGAGATAAAAGTGTCCTTTATAGTGTTTCTGCTGGTCTTTTCACAGGCACTTTGGGAGTTATTATGAGCATCTCCAGTAAGCGCAAGTGGGATCAAAATAGCAGCCATTTCTCATAACCAGAGAGCTGGGGTCAGTGGTGAGGGGCTTCATTGTTCAGTGACATCTTTCTGAGCTGTTTCTGATTGAAAGGAATATCACAGGATCAATAAAGGTTAAGCTGTTATTGGCAGAATCTGTGACATTCTGCCAATTACCACTGAAAATAATTTCGACTCATCCATTCTTTTGTGAAAACAAACAACTGTGTTTACCGGAAGGCACTTAATGCAGAATCATGCAGATCTTATTATTATTTTTTTAAAGCACTTATTTGATATAAAAATAAGTATTGTTTGTATTTATAAAGTCATCTTAAATGCCCTCTAGCAGTTGGACTACTTGTCATGTTAACACGTATAATGGTTAATTACTGTGGCTATATTTTAAAACAGTGTGTATTTTGATGCAATGTCTTTTGCTTCATAGACTTTCTTTGCAAGTGCATTACTGTACGCATGCATTTGTTTGTTTCTCAAACTGAGGCACAAGTCAAATTATTTTCTGTGCAAATCTACAGGATTCTGTCCATAAAGCTTAAGTTGTATTGATCCTGCAACATTACTGGAACAGACAGGCTAGTGCTTCCACAGTCCTGTACCTGTCAATGCAGATCACCCAACAACATGCATTACGACAGAGAGGTGTCAAGTGGTGGAGGCTGTGAGTGGTTATGACGTGCTTATGTCATGTTTATGTTTGTATTTATTGTAGAAGCTGTCATGTTAAGTGATGGCAGGTAAAACAGCACGCTCTCCTGCTGTGCTTCATAAAGTGGATGGTTGTTGCAAAGGCCACCGCGGTGGATGTGAAGGTAAATACCGGAAGATTGAGCAAACCGAATTTCAGTGGTTTCTTAGATAGATGTCCATGGAATGATACTTGTGCCCATGTGTGGTGTTTTTCAGGATGAAACAGTGTTTACAATCCATTCTTCATCCATAATGTGCCATTTCTGAGTGAAACAGTATATTCAGTGATATCAAATGTAGGGAAGGACTTGGTTTTGTTCATCTGGTAATCATTGGATGGTATTATAAAAGTGGAGCTTTGTGATTGGAAGGGATAGACTGATTATATGAAAGTCAATGATGATTTGTGCACAATAAGACTAGGAACAGGTATTAAGAAAGTGAATAACATAATTTTGATTTGATTATGATTTAACATGTGGATGTTTTATTTCAGTGGTGCATAGCAGGTCTTTCTGATGGGTCATGGACAGCAAAATAGGCTTATTATTATGGGAAAGCATTTACCATTTCATTTGTTGTGCATCCAGTCAATCTCTACTATGGTATTCTGGCGCAAATTCATTGTCACTAGGAAGAAGCCAGCCAAATTAGACTGATGCCAACATGAACAGGTTGCTTGACATCCTCTCATCCTACGCAAAGTGAAAGAAAACATGACCCAGACTAAATTAAATCTGAATATAGAGCATGCAACCATAACCGCTCATGTTAGTCATGTAAGTCATGTATACTGATGGGCCTATAGGATGGATGGATGGATGGATGGATGGAACAATACATAGAATGATGACTGACTGGCTGGCTGGCTGGCTGGATAGATGGAGAGATAGATGGAGAAGATGGATGGATGGATGGATGGATGGATGGATGGATGGATGGATGGATGGATGGATGGATGGATGGATGGATGGATGGATGGATGGATGGATGGATGGATGGATGGATGAATGGATGGATGGATGGATGGATGAAACAATAGATAGAATGATGACTGGCTGGCTGGCTGGCTGGATAGATGGAGAGATGGATGGAGAAGATGGATGGATGGATGGATGGATGGATAGAAACATGGATGGAGAGGTAGATGAATGGATTGATTGATTGATTGATTGATTGATTCATGGTTGAATGGATGGATATATCGATCAATAGATAGAATGATGGATGATAGAACAATAGATGATAGAACGATGAATGGATGGATGATAGAATGATATATTTTCAATATCAAATACTTTATTTATCCCCGAAGGGCAATTCACAATGGAGACAGAATGATAGATGATATAACAAGAAATAGAACAGTAGATGGATAGAATGATGGATTGATTGATTGATTGATTGATTGATTGATTGATTGATTGATTGATTGATTGATTGATTGATTGATTGATTGATTGATTGATGGATGGATGGAATGATAGATGGATAGATATAATGATAGATGGAGAGAGGGATGGATGGATGGAGAGATAAATGGATGAATGGATTGATTCATTGATGGTTGAATGGATGTATATATAGAACAATAGATAGAATGATGGATGGATAGAATGATAGAACAATTAATGTATGGATGATAGATGGAGTGATAGAATGATAGATAGAGAGAGAATGATAGATGGATACAACGATAGATAGAAAGGCAGATGGATAGATAGCATGATGGATGGATGGATGGATGGATAGATGGATGATGGATGATGGATGATGGATAATGGATGGATGATGGATGATGGATAGATGGAAGGGTAGATGGATAGATAGAACGATAGATGGAGAGGTGGATGGATGGATGGAGAGATAAATGGATGAATGGATTGATGGTTGAATGGATGGATATATAGAACAATAGATAGAATGATAGATGGATAGAATAATAGATGATATAACGATGAATGGATGGATGATAGAATGATAGATGGAGACAGAATGATAGATGATATAACAATAAATAGAACAGTAGATGGATAGATAGCAGGATGGAATGATGGAATGATGGATGGATGATGGATGGATGGAAGGGTAGATGGATAGATGGACGGATGGAGAGATAAATGGATGAATGGATTGATGGTTGAATGGATGGATATATAGAACAATAGATAGAATGATGGATGGATAGAATGATAGATGATAGAACGATAGATGATATAGCAATAAATAGAACAGTAGATGGATAGATAGCAGGATGGATGGATGGATGGAATGGTAGATAATAGATAGAATGATAGATTGATGGATGGAGAGATAAATGAATGAATGGATTAATTGATGGTTGAATGGATGGATATATAGAACAATAGATAGAATGATGGATGGATAGAACGATAGATGGATATAACGATAGATAGCATGATGGATGGATGGATGGATGGATGGAACAATAGACAGAATGATGGATGGATGATTGTACAGTTCAGTTTTTATCACACAGCTCTAGTTCTGAATCTCTTGATGTCCAGAGAGTAAATCCACCTTCTGAAATCGAAGCAGTGGAGAAGCTGCAGTATTTGACATCAATGGACTTTATTTCCACTTTTTCACAACTCCTGAGTAGCAATTACAAGAAATGGCCTCCTTCTAAAAGTCATTTCCAGCTCCACCAGTGTCCTTGCCATCAGTCCCGATCAAACGACGCTTCTGTCACGTCTCTGTTTGTGTTTGAGTTTTTCCAGCCTGCTGAGGGACCGGGTTTGTAATTGCTTCTTTAGAACAGGGGGAGAAAAATAAATAATCGTCTCTCGAAGGAAATACTTCAGCACAGTTTCTGTACCAAGACTGATTCATTTCCACTCCGGGCCATTTATTTGACTGCCATAATATAGCGTCCAACCTGTCGTAATGAACAGGAAATGCCTCCATTACCCCAAATCACAGGCGTGAAGCTCAGTGGGACTATACACGAGCCGAGATGAGCCGACAGATGCGCCGTGTTCCTATGCAGAGAGTCACACAGGAAAACATAAACAGATTGAGTGAGCGATGAGCATTTGATCAACTTCAAGTGTTATCATTTAAGAAGCAGATCGCAAACCGAATCGGGAGCTGTGTTTGTGCGCTCTGTTGTTAAGGTAAATTAAGGAAAGTAGGCTCTGTCTCTTTGAGTGACATGAAGATAATGGTCCAGCTGGCTTTAAGATGCTTTAAGTCTAAGACTTTAGACCACAAATTGAGATGAAATGAATCGTTCGTTGACTGTGGATCAGGGGGCAAATGCACTACCATATCATTCTAGCTGCCTCAAGTTGTAATTTTGCACGTCTGCTGGTTTTCCAGGGTCACTCGTTTATTCTTATATAATTCTAATGCAAAAGCACATTACCAAAATGCATTAAAGTGCATCTAATGTAAATCTGGATCCTTTTAAAAGACGTTCATTGTGTTCTTCACATGCTGTGCATATGCTATTATATGCATTTTCTCCCTGGATGACATTGATTTATGGTACAATTTCCCATAATGTCACCAAACTTTCATTTCTGATGCTGACAGAAGTCTGAATACAGCAGGTTAGGGTTTATGTCATGTGATGATGATTTTCATAAGGTGTTTGTGTGCATGTATCAGTGTTTGCACCACAAAAATAGAATGTTCTGTAGTATTTTATGCTGTATTTGTATTATATTCTGTCAATCATTTGTCATCATCAAGGTCATATTACTGTATATAGATCAAAAATGACATTATAGACATTAGAAATGTTACAGAATATTTCTATTTCAAATGAATGATTTCTTTTTCACTTTTCTACAGGGTTTCTTCAAAAATATGAACTGTTTTCAACATTGATAACAATCATAAATGTTCCTTGAGCATCAAATCATCATATCAAAATGATTTCTGAAGGATCATGTGACACTGAAGACTGGAGTAATGATTCAGCTTTGATCACAGGAATAAATTACATTTTCACAAAAAAATGGCTGGTTTAAATTTTAATATTATTTTGTGATTTTTACTGTATTTTTGATCGAATAAATACAGCTTGGATCACATGAATAAATTACAGTTCACTAAGTATTCACATAAAAAACAGCTATTTTAAACTGTAATAATATTTCATAATTTTACTGTATTTTTGATCAAATAAATTCAGCTTTGATTATAGGAATAAATTACATTTTACTAAGTATTCACAAAAAATGTCTGGTTTAAATTTTAATAATATTTTGTGATTTTTACTGTATTTTTAATCAAATAAATCCAGCTTGGATCACATGAATAAATTACAGTTCACTAAGTATTCACATAGAAAATAGCTATTTTAAACTGTAATAATATTTCATAATTTTACTGTATTTTTGATCAAATAAATTCAGCTTTGATTATAGGAATAAATTACATTTTACTAAGTATTCACAAAAAATGTCTGGTTTAAATTTTAATAATATTTTGTGATTTTTACTGTATTTTTAATCAAATAAATCCAGCTTTGATCACAGGAATAAATTACAGTTTACTATATATTCACATAGAGAACAGCTATTTTAAGTTGTAAAAATATTTCACAATTTTTACTGTATTTGTGATCAAATATATTTAAGTTGTACTGTAATTTTATTTTAGTATGCAGCATACTCCATATATTGATGTTGCAGGCTGTATTCAGTGACTATCGTAGTAATAAACATTGAAAAATGCATTTCAGAATGCAGAATTCCAACTGTTAAACTGTTCTGCCGGACATTATACAGTATTTATATTTACTAGTTTATAATCATAAAATATATATATTTTTAATCAGTGATCATCAGCAGTATGAGTCTGAAACGGCGGCGCAGAGAGTCTGAGGATTGAAATGGAACTTTCTGACAGTGGCAGGTGCTCAGAGCGGATGTGTGCTGGTTTAAATCAAAGATAAGCGAGCTTAACATATCATATATCCAGACATGTGTCCCGCAGGATTAGAAATGTGTCAAAGCAGGAATATTAGTCGAACGTCAGATGGCTGAGAGATAAATAAGGACAGTCGACTGCATTCATATCTGTATCATGATAGATTATCTGGTCTTTTGTTTCTTGCACAAACCAATTTTTTATTTTCATTATTTTTTGATGAAACGGTCTGATTTGCAGGTTGTAACCAGTAAAAATCCGTCAACTAATCTTGAGTTTCGCATCTTCTCTTCATCTCTCCTCAGAATTACAAAGCAGTTCTTGTGGGAATCCAGGAGTTCCTGCCAAAGGAATCCTGAATGGAACAAGCTTCAATGTGGGAGACCGAATCCGGTACCACTGTGTGTCTGGATACACCCTGGATGGCCACGCACAGCTGACCTGTGTCACCAGCACGTCTAATGTAGCCGTGTGGGACTTTCCTATTCCCATCTGCAGAGGTAAGCACGCTTGGGGAATGGCGCTGAGAAACTCCTTTTCATTTTCTGGACACTTGATTTTTCGAGGCTGAGCTGTTATTAAAAGCGTTGCAGGGCAGTAATGCATTTAGACACACTTAAAACGTCTGACTGTCATTGCATTAGATGATTAAATATCAATGCAATTGGCTTCTGGAAACAAATGATGCACAAGCTCTTCTCAGAACTAGATGTTTTGTAATGACATTTATCTAACAAGGACGGATCGTTTGTAAGTTAAAACAATATTGATATTTTTCAGCCATTTATGATGGTCAGTATATATTTTGATAATTGTGTATATGCTCTGAATTTTTTTGTTTTGTTTTTCAATCAGGACCCATAATTTTAAAAAAAAGACTTTTTTTTCCAAGTAGATTCAAAATGCAGTAGCATTACATGTTTTTGTCTAAATGAATACAAGGAAGATTTATTAAACAATTTTTGATAAAACATTTTAATAAAATAAATAATTTTTATTTGTTTATTTTTTTTTTTTTGTGTGTGTGTGGATTAAGATAACAATACCTTATAGCAAACTAATTAAATAAATAATGAACAATAATCATATTATTATTTTATTATTAACAACAACAACAACAATAATAATAATTATTATAAATAAATAAATAAATAAATAAATAAATAAATAAATAAATAAATAAACAAATAAATAAATGCATACATACATGCATGCATATATGCATACATACTAACACATACATACATGCATACATACAAGCATACACACACACACACACACATACATACATACATGCACGCATACATACATACATACATGCACACATACATACATACATGCATACATACCCGCATTCATACATGCACACATACATACATACATACATACATGCATACATACATACATACATACATGAATACATACATACATATACGCATGCATATATACATACATGCATACATACATACATACATACATACATACCTGCATTCATACATGCACACACACATACATACATACATACATACATACATACATACATGCATATATACATGCACACATACATACATGAATACATACATACATATACGCATGCATATATACATACATGCATGCATACATACATACATACATACATACCTGCATTCATACATGCACACACACATACATACATACATACATGCATATATACATGCATACATGCACACATACATACATACATACATACATACATGCATACATACATACATGCACATACATTCATACATGCATACATACATACATGCACATACATACATGCATACATACGTACATACATACATACATACATACATGCATACATACATGCATACATACATACATGCACATACATACATGCATACATACATACATACATACATACATGCATATATACATGCATACATGAATACATAGATACATACATACATACATATATACATACATGAATACATACATACATTTTACGGTGGCAAAAAAAAAAAAAAAAATCACTGAATCAGAGTTTTGAAACAATTCTTTGAAATAGCTTGAACTTATTCACAGAAATGAATCAAACTTCCCATGTTTTAAATCACAGGCATCTCTTTCTTAAACTAATACCAAAAGCATCAGAAATATATTGTGAATATTGGATATTTCAGCCAGTCCTTTAACCATCTGGTGTTTTGGTAATTTAGTGGATGTATGAAGTCAGTTGTCATCAAGTTCACACAGCAGAGTTCATCACGTTAACTACGAACATCTTCCACTGCAGTGTGACAACCACAAAGTGTCCAAATACTATTTATAAACGGCATTTCTTCATCATATAAAACCTGAAATACTTACTTTGAAGTGTTTTGCTTGTGCTGTCTTTCTTTAAAATGCCACATGCTGTGATATTTTGTTATCTAATGCAATGGCTTTCAGACATTAAGTAAGTATGGTTTAAGTGTCCAAACACTTTTTGGGTCACAGACTCTTTTATAAGCTGCGTTGTTTGCTCAAAAGTGAATCCGGCTACTTTGCTGTAAGCCCAGAATACTCTGGCTTTGTCTTTGATATATGCAGCTTTCATATTATTCTGTTTTGTTGAATTTCAAATGAACGCTGTTTTTAACTTGTATTGTGCTTAAAATTCTCTCTGCTTCTCATTTGTCTTTCTGGGATTGCTTTAGATATGGTGATTTATGAAATGTTCTGCAGTGCCTGCTGTAAATTCCTGCAGTTCTTTTGCATTAGTCTTCTTTTGCGTGGCACAATCAAACGTGAGTCGCCCCAGTGGGAAATGCCTCCGAAATACAGTTAATAATTTAGGTGTTGCTTTAATTATCAGCGTGAGAATCTTTGATGTGCACTCAGGTATCGTGGGTAGCATTTTACATTTTAGAATATGATGCATGATTGAACTGAATAAAGATAGAATATGCTGTCTCCCCAGGATATGTGAAAAATGAGTGCTGCTGTATCATTTGTGCTTGATGAAAGATGAACATCGCTCAAAACTTATCGATGAAAGGTACTTTTTGTGTAGAAAAGGCCTCATTAAGAAGCATTTAAACCAGCAAACATGTTTGATGTATTATAGCCTCTCATCTTCTTATTAGTTTTGCTTCTGTAGCTTCTAGATGGTTGAATGAAGACAGAAACCGTGTTTGTGACTCACTATTTTGGTTATGAAATTCTCTTTAATTGGGTTGAAGTCTGCGTCGTCAAACTGGTTCAACTCTTTGATTTGAGTAAACTCAGAAGTTGCTAACACAGATAACAGTATATTTTCTTGGTGGAGGACTGATTGAGTTTTTGGCTGGTTGTTTAAATCCAAACAGTGACTTATATATGCCCCTATATTGAAGTGATGCAGAATACCATGCACTTGTTTGTCAGCTTCTACCTGGAGTGCTATTTCAGCCCACATCTCCCTAAGAGATCCGTGAATTCCTTCGAGAATGATGCATAATGTTCTTTCAGCAACTTTTTGTTGAACTTGATTACTCGTAAGCACTGAGAATGTTGCAATAAAGAAAATATGATCCTCAAGATGACCAGCTGTTGCAAAAAGTTTTCTAGCTCAACAAAGTTTTGGAAAATTTCAGGGAATTTTTATATTTTTAAAGATTTGGAAGGTTAGTGCTCTGATAACAAGGATATAAATAGCTGTACATTATTCATTAAGTACTGTCAAATTTGCACTTTTATGCCATATATTAAGAGTTTCATATCCATCTATCATCCCTCAATCCATCAATCTTTCTGTTTGTCTGTCTGTCTGTCATTCCTTCCATCCATCCATCCATCCATCCATCATCCATCCAACATCCATCCATCCATCTGTTTGTCTGTCTGTCATTCCATCCATCCATCCATCCATCCATCCATCCATCCATCCATCCATCCATCCATCCATCCATCCATCCATCCATCCATCCATCCATCCATCCATCCCCAAAACAAGCAAAACAGGCTGGAAGACCAACTAACCACTCATTTGCTGGTTTAATCAGCTATTTTCAGCCGGATAGTAGCACTGTGTTGCACTGCTAGCGAGATTAGAATTCTAGCTTCATCATGAATGTCTTTTCAGAGGTTTAATTAATGTTACATCAAATATAACACATGAAAATTGGTTGGACGTTTATGTGATTCCGGATGATTCACAAGAGAGAATAACTAGTGCCAGCCCTGTCTTTCCGTCTCATTCAGTGAAACGAAAGACTCGTGGCCTTGTGCTACAGCCAAATCACTCAAACCAGGGATGAATCTGTATTACACGTTTTCTGACCCCGGGCTTTTTAGCACATGCTTTTTCATCTTCAGGCAAGGGAAATTGATCTTCTTTGATGAGGATATCTGAGCCTGGAAGCTTGCCCCTTCTCGCCGCCTCCTCTGGATGTCATTAAAGCCAACTATATTGCTGGTAAATGCAAAGCACAGGGAGAAATGGCGCTTGAATGCAGCCTTGGATGGCTGCTTTGTGTTTATGCCACCTGAGAGGAAGACCTGTGACAAATGCAGCTCTTGGGAAGCCAAAATGTTCCAAGAATAATAGACCTGTTGGCTGCGCATTTCAGAAAATCAGCGTCCAGTTTTTTAATGTTTTAAAAACATTAAAGACACCATATTATGCTCTTTTACAAAGTCTTGATTTTATTTTTGGCTCTAATAGAAGAGGTTTGCATGCAATATTTTCCTCATATTCTCTATTGCTGCAGCTTCTCTCTTCCCAGTCTGTCAGTAATGTTCTGTTTAGTTCAGGGCCTAAAATTAACACTGTCCAAGCACCTAATGTGAGTAAAAATCTGCAATGCAATGTTGTGAGAACATGAACGTGAACAAACGTGAATGATGCTCAGGACGGTTGACTGTCCAGTGCTCCATCATCCTGAAAGTTTTAGAATTGCCAGATTAATTATTCAAGCGCAAGAAGATGCGAAAGAGAACTCGATTCGTGACTCTCTGTGTGGGAAGTTTTCTGCGCGCAAAGCAATCATCGAAGTGCACGCCCAGAATTTGCGTCTCAGAACAGATCTCAAATACTGAATTGGACTTTCTTTCACATTGTCTTGTGCTTGGAAATGCCTGTATTGGCAAGTATCAGTGTAAACATAGTCAGTTATGTTTGAAGTGAACATAAACAGTTGAGAAAGAAAAGGCATGTGTATCAGTATATTGGATCCATGCATTCACTCTTAAAGTGACAGCAGCCTAATAAACCTGCTGCTGTCTGTGTCATTAATGTGAATCAAACAGCAAAAGCCAAAGAAAAATCCGTCCCTGCTCTTGACTTAATAACTTTAAGGATTAATCTAAAGTTTAATTGATGCACTGAAGTCTATGCAGTGTTATTTTACATTTGATGTACCTGAAATTTTGGCGTCATAACTTTTCTGTTTCATGGCTGGTAAAAAAATATTTATGGCCGGTAAATTTTCTTAAGTCACTTGCCATTGGCAGGTGTGACAAAAAGTTAGTTTTAAGCCCTGGTTTAGTTCCTGTCTCTATGAAGCCCCTCCTTCTGAAAAGCACAGTGTGCTCTGATTGGTCGGCTGGAGCAGTGTGTTGTGATTGGTGTTTGGGAAATGTCCCACCACCATAACCGCCAGTTTCAACACACTACTAACTAACTCAACCAGATCTTTTTAAACAGATATTCTATTAATGTTACTGGAATAACTTTGAGATAACAGAATGTTCAGAGAATGTTCCCTGGGATGAGAGAATTTTAATAGAAACGTATATAAAACCAATTCTGTAGTAGATTAGCCATGGGGAAACATTGCTGCAATGCTTCTCCCTCTTCCTCTCTGTTCTTCGGCCATTCAAAGAGGAGCGGGACCCTCAGAATGGGCAGATGGTCTTTTGATCCCATTTCCTCAGAGAAAACTGCCCATTCTCTTGATGTAGGAGCTCATCCAAGAGTCCCCAGCAGCCCTCTTCGGCACACTTGAATGGCAGATATCTCCGAATCCAGATGGAACAAGCTAGATTGAGGGGACACACTCTCAAAAGCGTTCAAATTCTTGCTGTGCGAGCAGTTTCTGTGGTTTGATTGGCTGTCGGACATGCTTCCTGTGACTGTCGCCTGTCCATATCAACATCTCTGCTGGAGCAGCTGTGAATGGCATGTTCTTTCTGACAGCTTAAAACCCTGAAGAACATGTCGAGATGTTTGCCTCGCTGTGACAGTTTAGTGTCTTGCATGACAAAGCGAGCTTATCTTATCTCTGCTTACCTCCTTGCTCATTTAGCAGCCAGTTCCAAAACTGAGTACATCAAACCCATTTTCACAGAGTAGCTGTTTGTCTCAGAGCAATATCCCAACCATGAATGCTGAAATCCAGCATAAAAATGTAATGTATATAGTGGAAAGAACATTATCATTTCAAAGGCTTCTGAATTCAGGACCCACGGCTGCCAGTTGCAGTGCCTGCACCAAAGTTCATGCAGAAGCAGCTCTGCTTAAAATTTCATGGAAATTTGTGAGCAGAAATAAATAAATATATATATATATATATATATATATATATATATATATATATATATATATATATATATATATATATATATATATATATATATATATATATATATATATATATAAATAAATAAATATATATATATATATATATATATATATATATATATATGTATATTATAATATATGTATATTATAATATATAACTGGCTAAATCTGGATACTCAGGACATTCTGTGCTTTATTTTTAAATTATTTTGTTTATTTTGTTTATTAAATCATTTTTTATTATTTAAATACATGCTCTATACTTGGAAACACATGTAATTTAGCCTGTTCTCAGCATGAGGTCACAATGTAAAATTGCCAAACAAAGTGTTTAAAAATGCAAAAAATTCAAAAATATACATTAAAACTGAAAGGCAGAGCTCTGTAATATATTACACAATACAAAAACTAAGTCTAAATTAAATTTTCTATAAAAAAAAATGGTTATCAAAGTTGTGTCCTCACTTTCTGTCAACTCTTCTGTCACTTTCTATTTCCTGCTCATTGTGGATTTCACAGTAGGACATATAATCCAGTTTTTGTCAACTTCATCAGTATTTGTCAACACTGTCAGTATTTGTCAACTCCATCAGTATTTGTCAACTCTGTCATTATGTGTCAACACCATCAGTTTTTGTCAACTCCATCATTATGTGTCAACACCATCAGTTTTTGTCAACACTGTCATTATGTGTCAACTCCATCAGTATTTGTCAACACTGTCAGTATTTGTCAACTCCCTCATTATGTGTCACCTCCATCAGTATTTGTCAACTCCATCAGTTTTTGTCAACTCTGTCATTATGTGTCAACACCATCAGTTTTTGTCAACTTCGTCAGTATTTGTCAACGCTGTCTGTATTTGTCAACACCATCAGTATTTGTCAACTCCATCAGTATTTGTCAACACTGTCAGTATTTGTCAACTCCATCAGTATTTGTCAACACTGTCAGTTTTTGTCAACTCCATCAGTATTTGTCAACTCCATCAGTATTTGTCAACTCCGTCAGTTTTTGTCAACTCCATCATTGTGTCAACACCATCAGTATTTGTCAACTCCATCAGTATTTGTCAACTCCATCAGTATTTGTCAACTCCGTCAGTTTTTGTCAACTCCATCATTGTGTCAACACCATCAGTATTTGTCAACTCCATCAGTATTTGTCAACTCCATCAGTATTTGTCAACTCCGTCAGTTTTTGTCAACTCCGTCATTGTGTCAACACCATCAGTATTTGTCAACTCTGTCATTGTGTCAACACCATCAGTATTTGTCAACTCCGTCAGTATTTGTCAACTCCATCTGTTTTTGTCAACTCCATCATTATGTGTCAACACCATCAGTATTTGTCAACTCCGTCATTGTCAACACCATCAGTATTTGTCAACACCATCAGTATTTGTCAACTCCATCAGTATTTGTCAACTCCGTCATTATGTGTTACCTCCATCAGTATTTGTCAACTCTGTCAGTATTTGTCAACACCATCAGTTTTTGTCAACTCCGTCATTATTTGTCAACTCTGTCATTATGTGTCAACACCATCAGTTTTTATCAACTCCATCATTATGTGTCAACACCATCAGTATTTCTCAACTCCATCAGTATTTGTCAACTCCGTCATTGTGTCAACACCATCAGTATTTGCCAACTCCGTCATTGTGTCAACACCATCAGTATTTGTCAACTCTGTCAGTATTTGTCAACTCCATCTGTTTTTGTGTACTCCATCATTGTGTCAACACCATCAGTATTTGTCAACTCCATCAGTATTTGTCAACACTGTCAGTATTTGTCAACACTGTCAGTATTTGTCAACTCTGTCATTATTTGTCAACACCATCAGTTTTTGTCAACTCCGTCAGTATTTGTCAACACTGTCAGTATTTGTCAACTCCATCAGTATTTGTCAACTCCGTCATTATGTGTTACCTCCATCAGTATTTGTCAACACTGTCAGTATTTTTCAACTCCGTCATTGTCAACACCATCAGTATTTGTCAACTCCGTCAGTATTTGTCAACTCCGTCAGTATTTGTCAACACTGTCAGTATTTGTCAACTCCGTCATTGTCACCTCCATCAGTATTTGTCAACTCCATCAGTATTTGTCAACTCTGTCATTATGTGTCAACACCATCAGTATTTGTCAACACCATCAGTTTTTGTCAACTCCGTCAGTATTTGTCAACTCCATCAGTATTTGTCAACACTGTCAGTATTTGTCAACTCTGTCATTATTTGTCAACACCACCAGTTTTTGTCAACTCCGTCAGTATTTGTCAACACCATCAGTTTTTGTCAACTCCATCAGTATTTGTCAACTCCGTCAGTATTTGTCAACTCCGTCAGTATTTGTCAACTCTGTCATTATGTCAACACCATCAGTTTTTGTCAACTCCATCATTATGTGTCAACACCATCAGTTTTTGTCAACACTGTCATTATGTGTCAACACCATCAGTTTTTGTCAACTCCATCAGTATTTGTCAACACTGTCAGTATTTGTCAACTCCGTCATTATGTGTCACCTCCATCAGTATTTGTCAACTCCATCAGTTTTTGTCAACTCTGTCATTATGTGTCAACACCATCAGTTTTTGTCAACTTCGTCAGCATTTGTCAACACTGTCAGTATTTGTCAATGCCATCAGTATTTGTCAACTCCATCAGTGTTTGTCAACACTGTCAGTATTTGTCAACTCCATCAGTATTTGTCAACACTGTCAGTTTTTGTCAACTCCATCAGTATTTGTCAACTCCGTCAGTATTTGTCAACTCCGTCAGTATTTGTAAACTCTGTCATTATGTGTCAACACCATCAGTTTTTGTCAACTCCATCATTATGTGTCAACACCATCAGTATTTGTCAACTCTATCAGTATTTGTAAACTCCGTCATTGTGTCAACACCATCAGTATTTGTCAACTCTGTCATTATGTCAACACCATCAGTATTTGTCAACTCTATCAGTATTTGTAAACTCCGTCATTGTGTCAACACCATCAGTATTTGTCAACTCTGTCATTATGTCAACACCATCAGTATTTGTCAACTCCGTCAGTATTTGTCAACTCCATCTGTTTTTGTCAACTCCATCATTATGTGTCAACACCATCAGTATTTGTCAACACTGTCAGTATTTGTCGACTCCGTCATTGTCAACACCATCAGTATTTGTCAACTCCATCAGTATTTGTCAACTCTGTCAGTATTTGTCAACACTGTCAGTATTTGTCAACTCTGTCATTATTTGTCAACACCATCAGTTTTTGTCAAATCCATCATTGTGTCAACACCATCAGTATTTGTCAACTCAATCAGTATTTGTCAACACTGTCAGTATTTTTCAACTCCGTCATTGTCAACACCATCAGTATTTGTCAACTCAATCAGTATTTGTCAACTCCGTCATTATGTGTTACCTCCATCAGTATTTGTCAACTCTGTCAGTATTTGTCAACACCATCAGTTTTTGTCAACTCCGTCAGTATTTGTCAACTCTGTCATTATGTGTCAACACCATTAGTTTTTATCAACTCGATCATTGTGTCAACACCATCAGTATTTGTCAACTCCATCAGTATTTGTCAACACCGTCATTGTGTCAACACATCAGTATTTGCCAACTCCGTCAATGTGTCAACACCATCAGTATTTGTCAACTCCGTCAGTATTTGTCAACTCCATCAGTTTTTATCAACTCCATCATTATGTGTCAACACCATCAGTATTTCTCAACTCCATCAGTATTTGTCAACTCCGTCATTGTGTCAACACCATCAGTATTTGCCAACTCCGTCAATGTGTCAACACCATCAGTATTTGTCAACTCCATCTGTTTTTGTGTACTCCATCATTATGTGTCAACACCATCAGTATTTGTCAACTCCATCAGTATTTGTCAACACCATCAGTATTTGTCAACTCCATCAGTATTTGTCAACTCTGTCAGTATTTGTCAACAATGTCATTATTTGTCAACACCATCAGTTTTTGTCAACACCATCAGTTTTTGTCAACTCCATCATTGTGTCAACACCATCAGTATTTGTCAACACCATCAGTATTTGTCAACTCCATCAGTATTTGTCAACTCCATCATTATGTGTTACCTCCATCAGTATTTGTCAACTCTGTCAGTATGTGTCAACTCCATCTGTTTTTGTGTACTCCATCATTATGTGTCAACACCATCAGTATTTGTCAACTCCATCAGTATTTGTCAACACTGCCAGTATTTGTCAACTCCATCATTGTCAACACCATCAGTATTTGTCACCTCCGTCAGTATTTGTCAACTCCGTCAGTATTTGTCAACATCATCAGTATTTGTCAACTCCATCAGTATTTGTCAACACTGTCAGTATTTTTCAACTCCGTCATTGTCAACACCATCAGTATTTTTCAACTCCATCAGTATTTGTCAACACTGTCAGTATTTTTCAACTCCGTCATTGTCAACACCATCAGTATTTGTCAACTCCGTCAGTATTTGTCAACTCCGTCAGTATTTGTCAACACTGTCAGTATTTGTCAACTCCATCAGTATTTGTCAACTCCATCAGTTTTTGTCAACTCTGTCATTATGTGTCAACACCATCAGTTTTTGTCAACTCCATCAGTATTTGTCAACACCATCAGTATTTGTCAACACTGTCAGTATTTGTCAACTCCGTCATTATGTGTCACCTCCATCAGTATTTGTCAACACTGTCATTATGTGTCAGCACCATCAGTATTTGTCAACTCCATCAGTTTTTGTCAACTCTGTCATTATGTGTCAACACCATCAGTATTTGTCAACTCCATCAGTTTTTGTCAACTCTGTCATTATGTGTCAACACCATCAGTTTTTGTCAACTCCATCAGTATTTGTCAACACCATCAGTATTTAACACAGCGAAGGTGTGAGGTTTTTATTAATTTTGAAACAAATGTCTTATTCTTTGTTAATTTATTGTGTTAAAATATTAAAATATCAACTGAGCTACCTAAGAACATTGGTTATATATGTTTAATATTAAAAAAGAGGTTTGATAATTAAGGAATTTAGGAACTGGATTGTTCATAATAACCCTAACCCAAGAAAAAAATTAGATTTTTTTTTTTTTTTTTTTTCACTTAGCTCCTTTTACACCATTATTACAAAATGGAAGTCTTTACACTGTTGCTGGATGGATCAAATTAAAACATCATGCTTTTTAATGCGTCTGATGAAGTTGACACAAATTAAGTTCTGAAGTGAATAAATGTACATTTTTAGAAAAAAGCATTTTCAGAAAAACCTGTTCATTAAAATCCTGTACATTAGCTGAGACCTTTGTCTACAAATATATCAGTTTTAAAAAAAAAGTATTATTAAATTAAAACTAACTTCTAAAACATGTTTTGTCCCTTATCTCAAGAATCAGTCACTGTTTAGCTTGAGTAGCTTTTAGCATTTTTTTCATGCTCATATTGCCATTGATAAGTGACATAAGTGCTTTCTGTTCTCTTAAAGCAACGCAGGAAGGAGTTTAAAAAAAATGAAGAATGGAAATGTACAATAAGCATCATGAAAAAGACATGGCTAAAGGCCATAATTTGGATATATTGTGCTATTTCATAGTGGTTTTCTCTCTTTTTAACTTTAACAGAAAACTTTGTAGTGCTAATGCAACAAAATCAAGATCATTAGATATATCTGTGTAGCCACAGAAAATGATGGGAAATGCAATTTGGTTGCACAAGCCTGCCGCTTCATTAACTGACTAAATGAACAGTATTTTCTGGCATGTTTTGAACAGTACACACAATATGAACAAAATAAATTGTATTGTCAACATTCACAATTAAAACTTAATTGAGCAACACCAGTTTTTTTTTTCCAAGCTCCCCCCTAAAAAATCCAGTTTTCCCACTCTAACTATTTCCAGCAAAGTTATTTGCTTCTTCCATTTACAAGGTGTCTGTCTTGTGGAAGATAAAGCACCCTGTGACAAAGAATCTCATATATTGCGATTATTGATTCTTTTATGTGCTCTGTAAGTGTGTCACAGGTGTGTGATTCAGCTGTCGAATGAAAACCTGTGATGCAATCCTGACACACTGTTCTTGCATGTAGACCATGTGCTGAACTCTACATCCTACTACTAATGATAATCATTACCTGACGCTGGATGCAGTGTGCAGGATTGCATAAATGGGAGTTTGGAAGAAAATTACATGCTTTATTTTTAAATTCATCCAACAGGAATTTAAATACTAACTGTCTGTCAATAGAGACATGCTTTTGTTGAAAGTTAACAACGTTCACAACCTTCATTCTCATATTATACATACATACATATAATACCTATGTATTAGTGGTGTAACAATACACAAACATGACGCTTCTGTACATACCTCAGTACTGAAGTCACGGTAAAGTAAATATAACGAATATATAAGCTAATATAGTGCATATATTTAGTGAAATTCTCCCTCTAGAGTTCATTTCTTTAGTGAACTAACATGCTGTGGACACTAAATGACTGACCTGAGGTAAATGTAATGCTACGTGAGATATTATTCTCAAGCTGTTTTATTGATGTCTTTCTGCGGTTGAAACACTGGTTGAGAGATTACATGTAAACATATGTTGTTATTCCTGTTGTGGTAGTTAGCAAACAGCATTGCATTACCGCACACCCATTATATATATATAACACACATTATATATATATAATGTGTGTTATATATATATAATGGGTGTGCGGTAATGCAATGCTGTTTGCTAACCACAACAGGAATAATAATGTAACAAGATATATTTTTAGGAAGTAAATGGATTTGATTTTGATTGCATGTTGATTTGAAGCGGTTTCTATTTTAATATTAATTTTGCGCAGAAATGCTACAGGCTTGAAATGCTAATATGCATACTTCAGTTTTGGTGTTGATGCATATTCATAATCTGAGGCAGTTGATGTTTTTATAAAGTGGCCCCAAAAAGTATTTGGACATTGTCACACTTAAATGTCTGCAAACCAATGATGCTAGATCTCTTCTCAGAACTAACTTTATTTCATTTTTACACAGTGACTTTTAATGAAAATTAAAGGCACACGGCCGTAAAATGATGCAATTCACTGCTGTTGAGTGTGGAAATACACTTTGCAGGTGGTGTAAAGCCAGGCAGGGCTAATATGAACGATAATGTAACCATATTCAACAGGGTTTGGGTTTATTCTCTAACACTCATCGAGGAGTGTTGAACTTTCACTCTGATGAAAGAACAAAAACGACAGTTCATCCTTCAGAATAAAAGATAATGAGAATCCAAATGAAGTCTTGAAAAGCAACATTAATCCCTCATAGTGTGATGTTTCTTCTTCTGGGCTCTGCTTTAATGAGTGAGGATAAGGGATGTACCGATCTATTATCCAGTACCTTTCATGTTCCCGTCACATCAGCCTACATTAGATTCAGCAAATGCCTTGAATTCACTGCCTCTTCTGCATAGCCTCAGTTTCAGACAGCACAGCCCTGGACCGCTCTCTCTCTCTCTCTCTGTGTAATCCATTTTGCAGACAAAACTGAAAAAGGACTTTTTTTTTTTTTTTTTTATCTGGCAAACTCTAATCTGATTGGCTGGCTTTATGCAGCTTCCAGGAGTGAGTCTGGAATGAAATAATAGCTGTTTCCATCCAAAATTGCAAATTTAACTTGTGCACAAAATTGGACTATAAGTTAAAATATTTGCGAATAAAGCAGTGTTTCCATCCAATGTGTTCAAGAGAGCAAAATCATCACTTCCAGGGAAATTGCCACAAAATGAATAAATGGAAGTTGCTTCAATCAGGCTGATCATAAATGAGTTGGTCTCAGAGCGTCAGACGAAACACAGTAAACACTGTCATGTGATCTTGCATTCAGATGCTGGTGTTTGTGAACACAATCGTGTGAGACGCTTCTGGAGGGAATTAAACCAAATCATTCTGATGACAGACTTTGACCAGCATTTGAGATGCTGCGATGCAATTGGTCCACTCGTTAGTCCAGTTATCCAATCACAGCCTCTTCTGAGACAAAGTCACCTGTGTTTGAGAGATTTATTCAGTAAATGTGTTTCCATCACAGTTTATGCATGTCGTCTTCTCGGATAAAAATGCATTCGCCTCAATTGAGCTATAAGTTTTTATGCACGTTTTTAGAATTTATTTGCATCTTCGCAGCAATTTTTTATGCAATATCCTAAAATAGGTGGATGGAAACATAGCCAAAGTTGTGTTTACAGGTTGACACAGAAAGCTTTTGACTCTAAAATAATAATTAGAAGCATGAAAATAGATAGTATTGTGGGCAGTAAATTCTGAATGAACTAGATTTTATTTAGACTTAACTTTAAAAAACAAAACAAATAAATTAAAAGTAAATTTTATTTTATTTTCTGTATTATGTCTATGAAAAGTACTGATCTGAAGTTTTAAATACTTTTGGATGATCAGAAATCTATGCATATATTCCGATATTTTCTGTATAATGGTTTGTGGAGACCACCCTACCATAATCTATCATTACGGAAGAAATAATTGATGGCCAGCCAATCAATTATTTTTAGAAAAAAATATTACAACAATGGCTGCATGGAAGAAATGTAAATAATTTATCATATTAAATTTCATCATTTATCATTAAAGTGCCCCTATTGTGCTATTTAAAGCTTCCCAATTTTATTCTGTAGTCTCCTGCAATAGGTTTACGTGCATCCAAGGTCAGAAAACACTAATTTTCTCATTATATTGAACATCACCTCATTTCTCAGAGTCTGAAACAGTTCAAAGATTCAGGAAGTGAAACTGGAATTACCGATGACTCGTTTCAGAATCGATTCTTTCTTTTAGGAGATAATAACTTTATTTGTTGTACACTTTGATCTTTACAACTTTGCAGAGCTTTTACATTCACAAACAGATTTATTACACACTACATGAAAGGGGGTATTTGAAAAAGCATAATTTAGCACTTTAATTAATTAATTAATTTATTTTTTATTTTTTTCACTCTGTTCTTGTGGTATAATCTACTTCAGTTCATATTTCCCTAAACAAATAGTTTAGTGCCTACAGTATGTTGGTCAGATGGTCTCTTTCTGTCAAAGTGGACAGATCTAAACCAGCATAAGCTGCTGTGTGAACGAGGCCTTTTGCTGTTTAGTCAGAAATGTTGTTTACGTGCAACTCCCCACTGCACTGCAAACATGTTACATTCCCTGCATCTTAAGCGCCTGTGCAGATCTAGACCCTCGTGCGGCTGGAACTCATTCGTTATTTTCTCCTTGCATGAGCTGTCGAGAGAGTCCTGTGATAAAGCATGAGTTTGCCTAAAATAGCTTTTTAGGCCAGAAATGCCAACATATAAGGCAATTTACAGCTTAGGGAACGTGGACTGCCAGAACACATTAATAGATATGAAGCCCAAGCTTTCAAAAATGTTAGTAATGGATGTTTCACTGCTTTGAAGCATCAAACGCACCTGCTGTCTGCTGGATTCGTAATGAACGAGATGTGCATCGCTACATGTGCATTTAAAACGATATTTAAATGCGCACAATGAAATTTACAAATCGGGAATCATATCTCTCGCTGTCGGAAATAACTGAACTCTAGTATGTCTGTTATCGCTCTTTATTTTGTTCAGACTCTTTAAAGTAATAGTTCATTGTGAATGAGAGTTCAGAGCTTTGGTGGAGGGGAATATTTTCACAGAATAACAATTACATTTAAAGGAAAAGTTCACCCAAAAATGAACATGAGCATTATTTATTATATGGGCCATTCTTCAGAATTGGTGCAAACTGCTGTCCCACAACCAAAAAACACATTTAAAAGCATTTAAGTATTCAAATTTTAGATGTTTACTAAGATCTTTCTATTATCTACGGAAGAGGATTAGGGCCAAGCAATAATAAAAAAATCAAACCATCTCGAGATTAAAGTTGTTAAATTTCGAGAAAAAACTCAAGAAAAAAGTCGAGATAAAATGTTAAGAATAAACTCGTTAAATTACGAGAAAAAAGTCATTAAATTATGAGAAAAAAGTCATTAAATTACGAGAACAAATTCGTTAAATTTCAAGAAAAAAGTCGAGATAAAATGTTGAGAATAAACTCATTAAATTACGAGAAAAAAATTGTTAAATTTTGAGAAAAAGTCTAGATAAAATGTTGAGAATAAACTCATTAAATTATGAGAAAAAACTTGTTAAATTTCGAGATAAAATGTTGAGAATAAAGACATTAAATTACGAGAAAAAAGTTGTTAAATTACGAGAACAAATTTGTTACATTATCAGAAAAATGTTGTTAAATTTTGAGAAAAAAGTCGAGATAAAATGTTGAGAATAAACTCATTAAATTACGAGAATAATCTCATTAAATTACAAGAAAAAAGTTGCTAAATTACGAGAACAAATTTGTTAAATTACGAGAATAAATTAGTTAATTTAATGACTTTATTCTCAACATTTTATCTCGACTTTTTTCTCGAAATTTAACAAGTTTTTTTCTCGAAATTTAACTTTAATCTCGAGATGGTTTTATTTTTTTATTATTGCTCGGCCCTAATCCTCTTCCGTAATTATCTATTGAATCCCACAATAATTAAAATATCAGAAAGCTTAATAAATATAAAATCATCATTTATTGGGTATTTTTAGTTGGGAGGTGTCTGCCCCGAACCCTAACCCCTACATTCAAACTTCTGAAAATTATATTGAAATAATTTTTTGCAATTTTTTCCATTGTTATTTTTAAAAATTTATTTTTGATTTCTTTTAAAAAAGTGAAGTTAAAAAAAAGTTTTATTTTTAAATCATGAAAAAATAATTTTCCCACATGTTCATGTCACTACCGAAACAGTGTTTGAGTCATTGTCTGAGATTTTAACACACTTCTACATGTTTGATCAGGAGATATTCCTGTGTTGCTCCTCTCACAGCCTCTCTTTCACAGCAGATGAATCATCATTCTGAGTTAAATGTGTTCAGAAGTCTGAAAATCTGTGTGGAGCTTTAATGAACATCACTAACAAACACCTTTTTCTGCAATTAAGCACACTTTTTTGGGCGTTATTCTATAAAATGTAGTTTTTGTGTGTGTTCAACTGTGCTAGATAACCTTGTGCTGATTATCATCTTTGAGCGTCTCAAAAGTATCCAAAATTGTCACAACCGAAACTTCAGCACATTTCAGTAGTGACAAAAGGAACACATAATCGTTTATTTGGGGGAAATAAACACAATTTTAGTACAGTTATGCAAATCATTAGAATTTTAATATGTTTTAGTATGTGAGTTAAATCCTGCCATGTGATGTGGTCACTACCAACACATTACTGTCACGACCAAAACATGGGATGTTTTGTTAGAAATAAAGTATATTGAATGATCAACTCAGATGTTATTATAGTGTTTGATTCAAACTAATGAATCCTTCACTTTGAAATCAGTTTGATAAACTTTGTGCCTTTTACAAAGAAAGATTGGATTCAAAATACAACAAATCTCATAAATCACACTTGAAATATTGTTAAAATTGTAAATGTTATTAATTTACCTGTGAAAACTTAGGTCAATGTGACTCTTCTTATTAAATGATTTATTATTGTGTTTCGGTAGTGACAAATTTGGGGAGAGGAAAAATATTCCAAAACTTTCTAAAAATACAATATGAGAATTAACTGCGCAATTACTAGAAATGTGTACCTTGGACATTATATAATTTGCATACATACAACATTTTTTCAAGAGGTTTCCAACTCTGACTTTGAGCCTGTTCTGTAGAATGGCACATATTTATGTCATTCCAAACCGGTTTGACTTACTTTACTGCAGAAAACTCATCAAAACAAGATTGGACCCCATTGACTTTCATTGTATGGACAACAAAACAGACTCTCTCTCTCTCTTTTTTTTTTTTTAAACATCTCATTTTGTGTTTCACAGAAGAAAGAAAGTCATACTGGTTTGGAGGATAAATAAATGACTGCAAAATAATTCTGTTTTTCACATTAAGCTATTATATCTTCAGAAGAAGGCTTGCGATACTTGCTGTATTGTGCTTTTGTGAAGCTTGACAGCTCGCTATGAGTGATTGTTTCATGTAAAATAGCTTCAGAGTTTCTATTTTTGTGCTGTATGAAAATCACAATCACATATGGAGTTGAAAAATGACACGAGAGCAACGCAATGATCCATTTAATCTGTCGAACCCTGAAAATCAGATGCATTTTTTTGCATACCACTTGCGTGTGCAAGATGTTCCATTAGCTGATGTCCTGTTGATATGTGTTTTAAATATAAAAAACTCTTCATTAAGTGCAAGTGTTTTGATAAGACGCTTTCCTCTTATCCTGCATGAAGCTAATTAGATTAATTATCTGACACTGTCTCTGTTTTCAAGCCAGACTCGGGCTGCATAATTAAATGTTGATTTTAGTTTTGTTTTCGAAAAATAAATGCTTGCAAAACCCATATAATACTCATTAAAACAATCTTTCTGTTCCTCAGAACATAACCAGCAATTAGTGCGATCAACCTGATGTACAATAATGGCTCTTATCGCTGATTATTTGGTTTGTTGGCAGACAACAATCTAATCCAGTGTTGGCAAAGTACGCAAAAATTTATTTTTGGGGAGCTTCACCTTCACTGCGTGATGCTCATCATCTGCCATAATCATAATGTCAATGATTCAATGATTCAATGATTCAAGTCAAATCAAGTCAGATTTATTTGGAAAGCTCTTTTCATAATGCAGTATTGTTTCACTGACTGTGTGTTTGTCCATCAGCGGAGGACACGTGTGGCGGGACCTTCCGAGGCTCCAGTGGCAGCATCTCCAGTCCAGACTTTCAGAAGGACTATCAGAGCAGTGGTGAATGTACGTGGACCATCCTCGCTGATCCAGGAGACACCATCTCACTGGTCTTCACTGAATTCCAGATGGACAGCAAACTCGACTCTTTGGAAGTTGAGGGATCCGATCCACCGACAATATGGTGAGGACCGTGCTGGATTGTTACGGCATTATAATTGTTATGATTGCTGCTTTCTGCGATCGGTTGTTTTTCTATAATGAGTGTTAAACTGTATAATTATCCAAGGCCAGTAATTTCCTTCATATAGTTTCCTTCATATCTGTGCTAGTTTCATCTTTCTGGTGTCTCTCCACAGCCTCTTTCTTCTCACATGATTAAAAAAAAATCATTTGTTCATTCATTCATTCATTCATTCATGCATTTGTTCATTCGTTCATTCGTTCATGCATTCATTTGTTCATTCGTTCATTCATTCATTCATTCATTGGTTCATTCATTGGTTCATTCATTCATGCATTCATTCATTAATTTGTTAATTCATGCATTCATTCATTGGTTCATTCATGCATTCATGCATTCATTTGTTCATTCATTCATTCATTGGTTCATTCATTGGTTCATTCATTCATGCATTCATTCATTAATTTGTTCATTCATTCATTCATTGGTTCATTCATTCATGCATTCATTCATTAATTTGTTAATTCATGCATTCATTCATTGGTTCATTCATTCATTCATGCATTCATGCATTCATGCATTCATTTGTTCATTCATTCATTCATTCATTCATTCATTCATTCATTGGATCATTCATTGGTTCATTCATTCATTCATTCATGCATTCATGCATTCATTTGTTCATTCGTTCGTTCGTTCATTCATTCATTCATTGGTTCATTCATGCATTCATAAATTAATTCGTTCATTGGTTCATTCATGCATTCATGCATTCATTCATTCATTCATTCATTCATTCATTTGTTCATTCGTTCATTCATTCATGCATACATTAATTCATTGGTTCATTCATGCATTAATTCCTTCATTCATTCATTCATGCATTCATTCATTCAATGTTTGATTTTATAAGTTGTTAGAAAAAAATACACTATATACCCTATATATAAATAAAATTTAGTATTTATTCATTTAATTATTTATATAATACAAAATAGAAATACACTATATACCTAACATATAAATAAAATATACACACACATTATATATATATATAGTTTTTTTTATTTATTTATTGAAAATACCCTCTCTCTCTCTCTCTCTCTCTCTCTCTCTCTAAAACCTGTTTAAAAAAAAGGTATTTTTAATTTATGTATTCATTATTTATTTCATATAAAATATAAATACCCTAAATAGGGTATTTATTTATTTAATGTTCGATTTTATGTGTTGATACATAAATAAATTGGGAAATTTAATTTATTTGTTTATGTATTTATTTATTTATGCAGATAATTCATAACATAAAACACATTGTGTACTAACAATGTTTATGAGTTTGGTTTCTTTAACCTTGCGTATAGTTTTTGAGGATGAGGGCATGTTACACAATCTGTCCAAGTTTGAATTGGTATAATTTGAATAGTTGCAGGTGAATTTGCACCAAAATAGCTAGTTCGATTGGATGCACAGCCTTGGGCATTGTCAACAAAAGTTGTGGGAAGGGTTTTCTTTTCCTTTGTGTCGTTATCCTAACTATACATGATTACATGCTTAATTGCATTGTATTATTTGCATTTCATTGGTTTTCCCTGCTGTCCACATCCACCCACCACTTGAGAACCACTGAAGTAAACTCAAATCAATGTTTCATGTACATTTATTTATTTGATATATAGCTGCATAATTAGAATGATAATGCCCTTTTGCCCTTTTGCGTGTTTTTCCCTTCCCACACAATGGCTCAGTCATTTCTAGTCATTTCTGCATAGAGCATCGTTCAGAATTAATGTATGCATTGATAAGATTCAACCGCTTAATTTCAAAGTGTGGAAATGATTTTCTGTATGACAATTGAAGGAAAGGGAATGTGCGATTTATGTGTTAGATTGTCCAAAGAAGCTACTCAGAAGGTGCCAAAACTTCTATCAAACCTCTGAAATGACTTTGTGAGCTTGTGAGAATGATATGAAACAAGAATAGATGCCTTTAACTTGATTCGATGCAGCCTGCATGACTCTGCAAATCCAAAGATTTCAGTCTTGGCAGAGGAAAGCAGCGCCGCACTGAACGAATCCTCCCGTTACACTCAACTGCTGAAGCTGAAACCACAGCCAAACACCGCAAGCGCATGCTAAGAGCGCAGGAACACGATATTGTGAGCAGTATTCTGCCGTGATGTTGTGACCTTGCTTGTCGTTTGCTTTATTGATTCGCTTAAGTCATTTCTATAAGCGACATGACAAATGAAGCCAAGTTTTGTTCGAGCAGGATGAACTTCTCCCCTCTAATACTGTTCAAGCCAAACAAACAAATCAATGGTTTTGCCAGAATGACCTTTATGTAATTCTACCATACTTCCCGTGTGTGTTTGGAAAGGGCAAAAACAACAATCTTGTAAGTTACAAATCACTTCGAGAAAGGAGCCATTTCTCTCGCTCTCCACTGCTGAAAGAGCGTTCTGTGTTGGGAAAAGTCTGTTCTTTCTTTTTATCTTGATGAAACGTGCTACAGGACTTAAAGGGGACCCTTTTCACAAGATGTAATATCAGTCTCTGGTGTCTCCAGAATGTGTCTGTGAAGTTTCAACTCAAAATCCCCCACAGATCATTTATTATAGCTTGTTTTTGTGTGTGTCCCTTTAAATGCAAATGGGCAGCGGGACTTTTATTATGACACAGTCGCCGGCTGCTGTGAGACTCTGTTACACACTGCAGTAAGATAGATCCATTTTACAATATCAGATTAAATGCTGGATGATTGTGTTGATAAATGGCATGCTATTAATTTTAAAACGTATTGTATGATGGAGAAAATGCTGTATTACTGTTACTAAAAATAAAGCTGCATCTGATTATGCTATGTTAGCTACTTGACAAAATAGTGTTTTTCTCTGAGGTAAAGCATGAGACTCGCAAAAAAACAAGAAAATTAGATTTAAACAAAAAGACTATATAACAATAATTAGTTTTCTGTCTATAAATATCTCAAACAGTTGTTCCCTTGTCTATTAAAACATGTAAATATTAAAGCGTCTTTGGTGTTTTCATGGTTTCTACAACATAAACTGGAAATCGAGGATAACGCAGGTATGACGCCATTGACAGGCGACTCCTCACACGTCCCGGAGCCTTGGGTAAAATTGCAATTTTCTCATGATTTACAAATAGTTGCAAACATTTGGGATATTGTAAGTACTCAAGTGAACACAGTATATAACACTGACCTAGTGGTTTTTGGATATTTTACTGCAAAGATCTTACATATTGCACCTTTAAACGAGACACCCGAGGCAACGTTTTGCAGACTGTTTCTGGGTCAGTGTTTTTACTCATCATCAGATCAGTCATCAGGTTGAAACACTTGAGCATATTTTGGGAATATGGGCCAAATGTGTCTGCGTTTCTCCATATTGTGATGATGAAAAACGTTTATTCTTAGACGAAGGCAAACGTTCTTGTTAGTGTTATGCTGATGTGTCATTTAAAGCGAGCGTTTTTTCCACACAGAGCGCTCTGAGAAACATGACCAAATGAAGTCTTTTGTATCCGTTTGCTCCTCAGAGGTTTTACACGCCTGCCATGACTGCGGCTGCTCATTGCATACACTATTTGTCCCACTTCCCTGAGCCACACTGACAAGAAATAAATAAATTATCTCCACACACTCACGCAGATTATGTAGCATGGTGGGAGAAGGTTAAAAGCACAGCTGCATGGACTGTCAGCGTTATTTTGCAGTGCTTCTTTTGTGATAATATTATATTTTTATCGTTGCTTGTATCTGAAACATACAGAATCAGTTATTTCTGAAATAAGGGGCTTTAAAAGGAG
>NC_090222.1:39900000-40062500 GCF_024489055.1 Chanodichthys erythropterus | reverse complement strand
TTTTAGTTTTTGTTTTTATTTCAGTTTTATTATTTTAGGACTTTTTATTTTTCATTTTTAGTATTTTTAGGGTTTCTTTTTAGTTTTTTAGTTTTTTTTTCTCTAGGATAAAAGGATTTCAAAGGCTTGGATTAGGGTTTTATTATTTTATTTTATTTTATAAAAATTTTTTTTTCATTCAATTTAGTTTTTTGTTAGTTTCACTCTATTAAAGTGTTTTATTTAAAAAAAAAAAAAACAGGATATAAAAAACTTATAGGAGGGTTTATTTAATTTTATTATTTTTAATATTTTATTTTTTTAATAATTTATTTTATTTTATTGTTCGTTTTCACTTTTTCATTACGGAAGATGATTAGGGCCAAGCAATAATAAAAAAATAAAACCATCTCGAGATTAAAGTTGTTAAATTTAGAGAAAAAACTTGTTAAATTTCGAGATAAAATGTTGAGAATAAAGTCATTAAATTATTAGAAAAAAGTCGTTAAATTACGAATTTGTTCTCATAATTTAACAACTTTTTTCTCGTAATTTAATGACTTTATTCTCATAATTTAACAAGTTTATTCTCAACATTTTATTTTGACTTTTTTTCTCGAAATTTTCAAAACGTTAATCTCGAGATGTTTTTATTTTTTTATTATTGCTTGGCCCTAATCCTCTTCCGTATATCATAGTGTGTTTCATTTCAGTTTTATATTTATTATTATAATTATTATTACCAGGATAAAAAAAAAAAAAAACAGTATATCAAAGACTTGAAGGAGGCTTATTTTATTTTATTTTATTTTATTTTATTTTATTTTATTTTATTTTATTTTATTTTATTTTATTTTATTTTATTTTATTTTATTTTATTTTATTTCATTTTATTTTATTTTATTTTTTATTTTTTTATTTTTTTCACTTTATCATAGTGTGATTTCTAGGTTGTTGTTTTTTTCAGTTTTAATATTTTAGGACTTATTTTGTTTCTTTTTAGTATTTTTAGTATTTAAAGAGTTTAGAGTTTTCTTTTTACAGTATTCTATTAAGTTTATTTATGTATTTATTTTTATGATTACCTTTTTTTTTAGTTTTCATTAGTTATAATAATGGGCTTTTGAGACCTGGGCATATATAAGCCACCCATAACGCTTTAGCAACCCCATAGCGACATGATGACAACCATCTTCAGCACCCTAGCATCATGGCAGTGAGATGTAGTGTTCAGATGACGTGGGGTCAGCGGTGAACGCTGCTGGTGCCAAACTTGAAGTGGGTCTCAAAACATTTTACCGGTGTTCAGTCCGTCGTCTTTCAGGTCAGGCTGAGGTTTGGATCCAGCCTCCAGCGTGGGTTGATGCCTTGACGTTTTACAAACGCACTAAAATCTCTCGTTTGCCCTTTTCAACATTACAGAACTGACAAGTGTTTGAGACTCAAGTATGAAATATGTTTTTCTTCAAAAAGCGATTCCACTGTCGGATCGCTCTTGAATAATTGCAGCTCTGTCTTTGATTGACAGACAGCGAGGCCGAGTGGGTTGGAGTTCACGGCAGAGCTTTGCTGGGAAAGAGTCGTTTGACGGCTGAAATGGTTTAGCCTTGAAATACTTTTGCTCTGTTTTACTATAGAGTTTTACTGTCACAGCGATTGGCTGTTATGAAGTTATGGCTGAGTCCTTGAGGTGTTTGCAGATGGGAGGAAACATCGTTTGGTGTCAGGTGCCAACAGCTGACGGCACTTTCTCCGTCATTTGCATCTCAGTAAATAGCAGTCATTTATAAAGGTCACATTTTATGCGAAGCTTCAAATACATCCTCCGTTGGGTCTGCTTCAGATAGGGCCACTGTACCGTACAATAACATCATAAAGAAAACATGTTTTGCATATTATTTTCAGCTTTATCAAAGTGACTTATGTTGCATTCAAGGTTTATAGTTTATCAGTTCATCAGTCCATCCGTTCATCAAGTCCATGACCTTGTCCTTTCTAACAACATGATATACTGTTTGAGCTACAGGAATGCTAATAAATATCCGTCCATCCGTTTGTTCATCAGTCCATCCATTGTTTTGGTTGTCCATCCCATCCATCCATTCGTCGATCCGTCCAACTGTCTATCCATCTGTTCATCCGTCCGTCCATCCATCCATCCATCTGTCCATCCGTCCATCCATCCATCGTTTTGGTTTCCATCCATCCATCCGTCCATCTATCTATCTGTCCATTCGTCCATCCAGCCATCTATCCATTCAACCATCCATCCATCCATTCATCCATCCATCCATCCGTCCATCCATCCATCCGTCATCCATCCATCCATTCGTCATCCGTCATCCATCCATCCATCCATCCATCTGTCCATCCGTCTGTCTATCTGTCCATCCATCCATCCAGCCATCTATCCATTCAACCATCCATCCATTCATTCATCCATCCATCCATCCATCCATCCATCCATCCGTCATCCATCCATCCATTCGTCATCCGTCATCCATCCATCCATCCATCCATCCATCCATCCATCCATCCGTCCATCCATCTGTCCATCCGTCCGTCCGTCTGTCTATCTATCTATCTGTCCATCCATCCATCCATCCATCCATTGTTTTCGTTGTCCATCCATCCGTCTGTCAATCCGTCCATCTGTCTGTCTGTCTGTTCATCTGTCAATCCATACATCTGTCCGTCCGTCTGTCTTTCTGTCCATCCATCTGTCCATCTGTCCATCCGTCATCCATCCATCTGTCCATCTATCTGCCCATCCATCCATCCATCCATCCATTGTTTTCGGTTGTCCATCCCATCCATCCGTCTGTCAAACCGTCCATCTGTCTGTCCGTCCGTCCGTCCGTCCGTCCGTCCATCCATCCATCCATCCATCCATCCATCCATCCATCCATCCATCCATCATGTGACTCTTTCATAGCTGAGCAGTTTTCTTGTCAGTTATGTTTTGCAAGTTTCATCTTAATCTCCAATCTTTCTCTTGAACTTCTAGAAATAGGGTTGTTGACATTCAGTAAGAGTGAAGTGCTTTCAAATGATGGATAGCAGCTCAGATCATGTGATTTTGTGAATCTAATGAGAAATGTTTAGATTCATATTGCTGTTTGAGACATTCATCATTATAGAGCCTGAATTGAAGTGTATGATGTATTTTTTCTCATTTTATTGATGATTTAAAGTATGTTATTGTAACCCAAGGTTAGTCAACCATTTGGAGAGACCATTTTTTTGAGTAGATCAGAGCTGCATGAGAGTTTCACAAAAGACACTGACTGACTCGATTTAAAAAGGTAGTAGAAGGCAAATGTTTTGATCTGTCTGTGTCTTCTTTACAGGTTATCAGGAATTAATATTCCTGTTCCCATTGTCAGCAACAAGAACTGGTTACGGCTGCATTTCGTAACAGACAACAGCCATCGGCATAAAGGATTCAGTGCTCAGTATCAAGGTACGTTTTAAATAGATTTTCTTTTAAATATGGTGTGATTCTTTGGGTTTCCTATTTAATTTGTCTTAATTGTTAATTGTCATTAGTCATGTTAGTGTTCATGTAAGTAATTTCATCTTACCTTATAATGCAAAGAATCTTAATGGTCCTAAAAATAGGCTTCGTTTTTGCAAAATGTATTTTTTTTTTTCCTTTTGATTTTGGGCCGAAGTTTGACCCGGACAGCTTTCATAGGATTCACCCTGTTACTCTAAGTGATTACATGCAGGCTGCAATATCTGAAAAATCTTTAATCACCTTGTTAATCGTAATCATCTTATAATTACAAAGAATTACTTGATTTCTTATAACGAGGAACGGAAGATGACCTGTCAGAACTTGAATCAGAGCAGGTTATTTTCAATTAATATGATTGGAAGCAAATCTAAGACATTATTCATGCCCTAATATACTGTAGGATCAAAACATACGAAATATGAAATAATTATATTTCACACACAATACATGCTGACTCAAATGAACCGTGTTGTTTTAACATTTTAGCAACTTGTTTTCTAACTAATTACCTAACATTATTGCTCATATATTTTTGCAGCAGGCTTTATAAATCTTAACGACATGGAATTAAAACTGGCCTAATTTTGTTTGTTCTCTTTTCCTGAGCAGTGAAACGATCCGGAGATTTTAAATCAAGGGGAGTGAAATTACTACCTGGAAAAGACAATACGAGCAAATTTTCAATAAGTAAGTGTGGTTTCTATCTCTTTGTGAAATAAAATGCACACGTTCACTTACAAATCACACAAAAACCTTTGACTTGTTTAATACTGACTAGTGCTGGCTAGAATAAATATATGATTCATTTAACAGTACCTTTTACTTTTAATAAAGTACATTAAAAATCAAGTATTTTTGTACTTTTACTGATAAGTACTTATACTTTTACTGTAGTAATATTTTAATAGGGAATCTCTGTACTTTTACTCTCATTAGATTATTAGTAGAATGTCTAAAGTGGACTATTTTTGAAACTTGACTGTATACTACTAACATTGTATAGAAAAAAAGCAGATTGGACATTATAATTCAAAAGACAGAACCTTTATTAATAATTGAGTGTCAGTAATAATTGAGCAGCACTTTAAAGAATGCTGGGTTAAAAACAAGCCAAGTTGGGTTGACAATGGACAAACTCAGCGATTGGGTGGTTTTAACCCAGTGAATTGATTGTTTTAACCCAGCGGTTGGGTTGTTTTAACTCAGCGATTGGGTTGTTTTAGCCCAGCGACTGGGTTGTTTTAACTCAGCGATTGGGTTGTTTTAGCCCAGCGATTGGGTTGTTTTAACCCAGCAATTGGGTGGTTTTAACCCAGTGAATGGGTTGTTTTATCTCAGTGATTGGGTGGTTTTAACCCAGTGAATTGATTGTTTTAACCCAGCGGTTGGGTTGTTTTAACTCAGCGATTGGGTTGTTTTAGCCCAGCGATTGGGTTGTTTTAACTCAGCGATTGGGTTGTTTTAACCCAGCAAATGGGTTGTTTTAACCCAGCGCATGGATTGTTTTAACCCAGCGACTGGGGTGTTTTAACTCAGCGGTTGGGTTGTTTTAACTCAGCGATGGGGTTGTTTTAACTCAGCGATTGGGTTGTTTTAACCCAGCGACTGGGGTGTTTTAACTCAGCGGTTGGGTTGTTTTAACTCAGCGATTGGGTTGTTTTAACCCAGCGACTGGGGTGTTTTAACTCAGCGGTTGGGTTGTTTTAACTCAGCGATTGGGTGGTTTTAGCCCAGCGATTGGGTTGTTTTAACTCAGCGATTGGGTTGTTTTAACCCAGCAAATGGGTTGATTTAGCCCAGCAAATGGGTTGTTTTAACCCAGCGCATGGATTGTTTTAACTCAACGATTGGGTGGTTTTAACCCAGCGCATGGATTGTTTTAACTCAGCGGTTTGGGTGTTTTAACTCAGCGATTGGGTTGTTTTAACCCAGCGACTGGGGTGTTTTAACTCAGCGATTGGGTTGTTTTAACTCAGTGGTTGGGTTGTTTTAGCCCAGCGGTTGGGTTGTTTTAACTCAGCGGTTGGGGTGTTTTAACTCAGCGACTGGGTTGTTTTAACTCAGTGAATAGGTGGTTTTATTCCAGCGAATGGGTGGTTTTAACCCAGCGATTGGGTTGTTTTTGCCCAATGATTGGGTTGTTTTTAACTCAGCGGTTGGGTTGTTTTAACTCAGCGGTTGGGTTGTTTTAACCCAGCGACTGGGTTGTTTTAACTCAGTGAATAGGTGGTTTTAACCCAGCGATTGGGTTGTTTTAACCCAGTGAATGGATTGTTTTAACCCAGCGGTTGGGTTGTTTTTTTACCCAGCGGTTGGGTTGTTTTAGCCCAATGATTGGGTTGTTTTAACCCAGTGGTTGGATTAAATGTTTGACCCAACCTGCTGGGTAGTTTTTTTTGAAGTCTAATATTGTTTAAAAAATGATGTATTGATGCTTAAAATGAACCTGAAGTATATTGGAAATGAACATTTATTAATAAATTTACTGAATAATAATTAAACAATAAACATTTATTAAATTGCTTATTGATACATGTTCACCTTTGATTATTATTGTTGCCTCTTGTAATTGTGTGTCTGAGTTTTAATATCCCGCATTTGGGTTCATTTTAAGCCTGACAAACAGTCATTTTTAAATATTTGGGTTAAATTTTATTCAGCTCTCTCATAAAATACCATGGTTCTAGTTCCCAAAAACGTTTTGGTATATTTTATTGTGTAACGTATTATTTCTGCTCGTTCAAGTAGAAACTGAGCAGCGTTAAGATCCTCTCTCTAGGTCTGCAGCATGTCATGCGTAATTACGGCTGGTAATGTTGTTGCTCTAATGTCATAAAAGCTCTTCGCTGCTTAATTTCTTTCAGATGTGCATCCCTGTTAATTGTTTAATATTCCGCTGATGTTATTCCGCCGGTGATTTTGCATCTACTCCTTCAAAGCCTGTGATTCATAAAGCACGAACAATGCCACATATTTGTAATCCTCTCGCTTGCCATTTAGCGAACGGATCAAAGGAAATTAGAGCATCCAACGAAACAGAAATCTGCATTTTGATTAATTGAGCTTAGCTTGACTTACAGGTCCCTCACCCACAGAAGGAGAGAGAATGTCAGATCTGTGAAGCGGACGGCTTTAGGGGACACGCAGGTGGTTGGATTTCACTCCAGCGGAGTCTTAATTACTCAACTGAGACGGCCATCCTAACCTGGATTCAGACCCGAGCCTCACACGCTGCCAGCAGATGCCCGATCACTATCTATATGGAAATGATTTGTACACTCGAAAGTCCGAAGCGATGAAACACCGAACCCAATGATTCATTTCGCCCCCGACAATGTAGCACTCCAAACACTTAATTACAAGCGGATCAAATTTTTATGAGCCTCTATTTCACAGTGTCTGCATCACGCATTGGGAAATATGAATTATCGAGTCATATTCAGGACCTCAGTCTGCTGCCAAACAATCGTCCCTTAATGGGGACCTATTATGCCTTGATGTTGTTTTTGGGCTCTACTAGAACAGGTTTGCATACATTGTTTTCCTCATATTCTCCATTGTTGCAGCTCCTCTCTTCCCAGTCTGTCAGCAACGCTCTGTCTCCATGAAGCCCCTCCTTCTGAAAAGCACAATGTGCTCTGATTGGTCGGCTGGAGCAGTGTGTTGTGATTGGTCAAGCGCTTGGAGTGTGTTTGGGTGATGGTTTCAGGTTGGCTTATGTGTCCATATGCGCTCTCCTCTGCAGTGAATGAAGGCATGGTCAAGCAGGTCTCCAATTTCTGCCCAGACCCCGGGGAACCGGAGAACGGCAAACGCATTGGCACCGATTACAGGTAGACCTTCTCGCTGTGCACAGGCTGTCTGCACCGGACACACGGGTGCCGTTTTGTTTTAAAAAGTGATGCACTTGTGAAAGTTTAGCTCATGAATATTCATTAGGTCATGCATAGTTTAACATGATATTTTACAGTGTTGATAGCCTACGCCTAGTTATTTCAGTCGCAGTGAAATTCTTGATGGCCTATAAAAGAGATTATTCACTCGTTTATAAGGTGAAACTGAAAGGTAAACAGCAACACTTAAGCATCCAAAACGATTCAACAACAATTATTAATCATTATATGATCTGACTGAAATATGTGCTCATTACATATTAATTTGAAGCAGCAAATAATCTTGCTGAGTGATTGAAATTTTTGACACATTTCATTTAATTTAAAATTTAAGATATTTAGTGTTATATTTTCATATTTTTACTTATTAATTTACCAAAACATCCATTTAAATATTAATTTAATGTTAATGCAACAAAAATGCTTACAAATTTACTGTTATATTTTCTAATTTTTAATAATAGTTTTGCTAAATATTAACTTAAATATCAATGTATTAATTTAGGAAAAATGAAAAAAATATTTATAGTATGTAATAGGTTTTTTATTATTTTAAATATTAATATTTTTGCTTAATATTAATTTAGCAAAATATTAATTTAAAATTAATTCAACTTGTCTGTTTTTTTATATCAATAGTTTTTGCAAAATATTAATTTAAATGCCAATTTATTAAATTTGCTAAATTAATAAATTATTTTATTAACATATATAATATGTTAGTATATATTTTTGATTATCTTAAATATTAATATTGTTGTTTAATATTATAAATGTTTAATATAATAATTGACCAAAAATGTATTTAAATATTTATTTGGAAAAAAAAATGTTATATTTTCTCATTAATTTGCTTAAATATGAATATCTTTGCTAATTATTAATTTAGCGATTTACACATTTAATGTTACATTTATTTAGTTTGCTTAAACATGAACATTGATATTGTCTTCATTTTAAATTTGTAATATGTACTTTATTTGCTTAATATTTTATTATTAATATTTGTTCTTAATATTAATTTAGCAGAATATCAATTTAATATTAATTCAGCAAAACATTTATTTTAATATTGATAGTTTTTGCAAAATATTAATTTAAATGTCAGTTTATAAATTTTGCAAAATCAATAACAAATGTGTATGTGATATATTTTATAGGCCAATAATATGTTAGTATATAATATTTTATTTGCTTAAATATTAATATTTACAAAAAAAAGTATTTACATATTAACTTTATATTAATTTAGCTAAAATATTTTTATTTTAAATTATTTTCTCTTTAATTCCCGAAAAAAATAAAATTGAAATTAATTAAAACTCTTTCATAAAGTCGGGACAAAATTAATAATGGAATCAAAATGAAAAAACAGTTTTGAGGCCATTTCCCAGCATGAAGGATGGCTGTAGTTATTTGAGTAGCAGTGAAATCTCTGATTATATTCCTGTCTGACATTTGCTCCGACACTGATCAATCTGTCGGAGAATTCCTTCATTGATTCTGTGTGTTTGTTCTGTCTTCAACACGGCAGCATCGGTGCGACGGTTCAGTTCACGTGTGACGGGGATCACGTGCTTCAGGGATCCAAGAGCATCACGTGTCAGAGGGTGGCGGAGGTGTTTGCGGCCTGGAGCGACCATAGACCCGTCTGTAAAGGTTAGAATACTTACATGCTTTTACTTTTACTTCACCACATCCCAAAGAATAACATCATAATTATTACTCACCTACTATACTTTCCTTAAAAACGTCGTTCCTCGTCGAACTGAAGAAATCGCCACGAAACTTTGTGAATGAACTGATTCATTCAAATGAACCTGCTGAGTTGATTCACAAACAACACTGAATGATTCATTTGTGATCCAGTTGATTCAACAACTCATTGATTCAATGAACAGTGATATTGTTGGAGCTTAACCAATGGCGTGAAAAGTATAAGGTAAAATAATTTTAGGTAAAATAACCCAAATTAATGTCCATGCATCTTCTATGGCAGTTAAAATGACATAAAACTAGTATGTTTTTCATAGTGTTCCTCTTATAATGGTAATGCATTTTACTCTAAATGTGACGTGTGGTTTTTGTAGTATTTGTCGCAACATATTTGCGCAAAATGTTGTTTTTTCCCCATTGCAAAATAAAAAAATAGCTTATTTGCAATGCATATAAATGTATGTACTAATCTTAGTTAATTAGTACTGACTAGTGCTTGCTAGAATCAATATACGAATAATCAGTCAGTACTTTTAATATTTCAGTACATTAAAAATCAAGTACTTTTACTGACAAGTAAAAATGAGTACTCTTAATGTAGTGATATTTTAATAGGGACTCTCTGAACTTTTACTCTCATTAAAGTAATAGTAAAATGATTATTTTTGAAACGGTGTACTACTAACATTGAATTAAAAAAAGTAGATTTTTTTGTGGACACCGGGATAAAAATATGCTGAAAAATTCATTTAAAGTTTAATTCTGCAGAACTTCTGTTCACAAAACCTTTTTTTGAGAGTGTTAGGCTTCTTTGTCTCTTTATAAATGACTTTTTGTTTTGTTTTGCAGTGAAAACATGTGGGATGAACCTCTTTGGTCCTTCAGGAACGTTTACATCGCCTAATTTCCCCATCCAGTATGAGAGTAACTCACAGTGTGTTTGGATTATAACCGCCAGTAACCCCAATAAGGTAGAACAACACACACACACACACACACACACCAGCTTGTCTTTCCACGAGCTCTCATCTCAAACGGCATGTTTCAGGTGTAAGTTTTCTTTTTTTACTATATATTTTTACTCATTTCATGCCAGGCCTTTAGTAACCAGCATATTAGCTGATTCGTGTCCTCAATTGCTGCTAAATCTGAGCTTTCCTCTGGTGAGAAATGCAAATGAGCCCTAACACACATAACATTATTACCTCATTTATCTTCGCCCGATGGAATTGCAAAGTTCAAATTTTATTGCGCTTCCGCAGACCCATTATTAGAGACCCATGGGCAGCTCATTGGCATTATTATTGTGTTAACACAATAAATGAAGTTAATATATGAACTTAAAGGGACAAAGCAGGACTTTCTTATGCTAGCCTGATCGTGTTCATTAGTAATACTAATAATATCAGTGATGTACCAGGCTTTGTTTTGCACAGTGTGTATATATATGATTATACATATTTATACAGCTGTGGAAAAAAATTAAGAGACCACTCCAAGTTCAGAAATCAATGTTAAGTGGTCTCTTATTTTTTTCCATAGCTGTATATTTATTCAGCAAAGATGCATAAATTGATCAAAAGTGATAGGAAAAAAACAATTATACTGTTACAAAAGATTTCCATTTCAAATAAATATTGATAAACATTAGAATGATTTCTGAAGGATCATGTGACACTGAAGACTGGAGTAATGATGCTGAAAATTCAGCTTTGATCACAGGAATAAATTACACTTTACTATATATTCACATAGAAAACAGCTGATTTAAATAGTAAAATATTTCACAATTTTTACTGTATTTTTGATCAAATAAATGCAGCTTTGGTGAGCAGAAGAGACTATTAGTAGAATATCTAAAGTGGACTATTTTTGAAACTTGACAATGCACTACTAACATTGTATGGAAAAAAGTACAATGTAAAGTTTAAAGTTTACTTTTTTGTGAGATTTAGGCTTCTCTGCTTTTTATAAATGACTATGTCTTTGTATTTCTCTGTTTTGTTCACAATTTGTACTGTATTTTCTTATATTTTTACCTTACATAACTCTAAATCTTTGAATAATGCGGATACTATGATGGTTTGTTTATTTAATCATTTGTCTAGATCATTTTTTAAAGTTATGTCTGCTTGTAGGGCAAGAGTAAAACAATAAAACCCCAAAATAAAAGAGAAACTTTTGAAAAGTAGCAGAAGGTATGCTGAAAAGCAGTGTTGGTGGTAATGCATTACAAGTAATGAGAGTTATGTAATCAGATTACTTTTCCCAAGTAACTAATAGAGTAACGCACTACTTTTGAATTTGCAGCAAAATATCTCCATAAAATGAATAAAAACGCAGCACATTACTTTCCATAAAAAGTAACTAATCAATGCAATAAGTTACTTTTTTAGGCAGTATTGTAACACATTACTTTTAAAAGTACACTAGTGAGAAGTTTCCCAGCTATTGATGTGACCTCCGTTTAACAAGTTGAAATCTGTTAGCATTAATAAAAGTCCACTGAAGAATCCCCACATGTGCACGTTTCGTCCTCGGTGTGCGGTAAACGTGCCAGAAGGGCAGTATTCATGGAGTGTAAGTGAATGTGAGCAGCGGCAGCTCCTCCAAACACACACCAGGGGGTGATTATGCAAACAGGACGTTGTTAATGTAGTGAGCGTTTGATAACATGGAACAAGCGGAGCACATCGCCCCACTGTTTACTTGCGAGTGTGAGCCGCTGATTGAAAGCACTTTTGGAAATTTGTTTCACCCTCAACATGCATTGGACCGTGCGGATGATTTGTTTGATAATTGATGCATTGCCCCCGCTGAATTTCTCAGTTATAGCGCCGCGGCCGCAGAGGGCGTGCAAAAATATACAGGCAACATATGCTGCAGTCAAGTGCTGGCCCGGTGAGATCATGAATATCATGTTCATGGAGAATAGCGTGTATCATTTATATTTGATGATGTCTGTAGTGCCGAGAAGCTTAATTAAGATTGTGTGAAATGAACGCTTCTCATTGTCAGTAACAGAGAGCGTGTGGAGAAATCCCAGCGGTCAAGGTGCTTCATTGATTCGAGTGGCGTTCCATTACAAAGAGTTCTGGCACTAATTCAGTCGCTTTCTTCCATCGCAGGTTATTCAGATCAATTTCGAAGAGTTCGACCTGGAGCTCGGGTACGATACGCTGACTGTCGGAGACGGCGGAGAGGTCGGCGACTCGAAAACAATCATACAAGTGTAAGATTTAGTGTTATACTTCAGTTGTGTGTCATGATGAGTGTCAGTTCTTCTTCCATATCTGTGTCTTGTTTTTCAGTACAAATATTTATACTGGAGAAGCAAAAAGACTGAAGATATTAAGTCTTGTTTACTGAAAAATGTATCAAAATAAAGTGAGTCTGTGCTTAAAACAAGAACAAATATCTTGGTAGTTAATTCAAAGTGAAAATGTTAATTTTTCTGACTCCATTGCAGATATTTGTTCTTGTTTTAAGCACAAGCTCACTTCATTTTGATGCAGTTTTTAGTAAACAAGACTTAATAACTTTTGTTATTTTGCTTCTCCAGTAAATGTATCTTGATTTCAGGATTTTTAGATGTCTGTACCCATTTTGCAATGTACTACATGGAAAAACATTGTCTCAATCAGCATTTTTATCTTCTTTTCCAGTTAAAATATCCAAACATCCTTTAATCAAGATGTATTTACTTGAGAAACACAATATGATTAAGATATGTGTCATCTATTAAGATATATAAAATTATATATATATATATATATATATATATATATATATATATATATATATTAGAGATGCACCGATATATCGGCCAATAATCGGTGGTTTAAAAACAGCCGATAGTTGGCCAATATATCCTGTCAATCAAAAGAGGGCAGGAAAATGCACTGAATTTGTGCTTTAATTCATTAATTTAATCTTCAGAATTTAGTAAATGTGTGTTAATATTAATTTGTGTTTGTTTATAACTGATACCAGTAACTCTGAAACAAGCTGATGAAATGGAGAGAATAAAGTTTTCATTTGCATTTCTTTCAAAATACAATAATTAAAATGCATATATATGAATTATTAATTATCAATCATTATCATTGATTTAAAAGAAGGTATAAAACCCCCAAACTATCGTTAAATTTCATTAAATCCATGCTTGAAACAAGAACTTCTTGCCAACAGAGTAAGAAAAATAAACTCAAGTTAAGGTCTTAATATCTTATGAAATTTTGTTTCTCAAATAAATGTATCTTCTTTTGAGGATGTTTGGAAATTTTAACTGGAAAACAAGTCAAAATGATTTTTGTAGTGTTGAATAATTTGCTTTGAGCATTGGCTTGCAGCTAGAATATTTTATTTGTGACAATTTTCTCACTTTTATTTTATTTATTTTTTTCACTTGGTTTTCTTGCACAAACAAGTCATACTTCAGTTTTACATGAACATTTACAATGCATAAATGTTATTAAAATATATAAAATTCATAGCAGACAATTGACACATGATATTTGTGAACAAAATCATTTTCTTTCAGACAGACGGGGGAAATAAAATGCTGTTAAGTCAGACACGTTGTGACATGCGTGTCTGGTTCAGATGCATACTACAGTACATTTGAATTATTTTATTTTTGGATAAACGCTGATTTAAAACATCCAACTTTAATAGACTCTAGCATCTTGCATTGTATTCAGCTTTGCTGCATTTATTCGTTTCAACAGCGTGAAAGCCACAAAACCATAAAAACTGCACAGGCACAAATCCTCCGGCTATATTTTCCCCCTCACAAACAAGTTTTTCCGTCCAGCTCTTCTCCCAGTCAGCCTCAGTATGTCTCCGGGTATCTCTGATGACGCTCTGTGCTGCTTTCTGGCGCATTTGCCTGGCGGTGTGCCAGCTCTGATCCATTGAGCGTTCCTCAAGGACAAAAGACTCTCGCTGCTGGAGCACTAATACATACTGTAAGGCTCAATTAAGGCCTTTCTCCGGGTTTATGCTGGTCAAATTGGTTTGGTACCTTTGTCAGAGACTTTAGATATACAAAGACGGCACACTCATATTAACTATGAATTGGAGAAAGTGCAACTTCTGAATAAAAGAGGTAAAGTCAGTGTGTCACTGCAGAAGCTCTGGTTTCCCAGAATCCCCAGGCAGAAACGTTTGATCAAAAGTTGTTGTCGCAATGTCTTGACTTATTTCACTATTTTATGATGTTTATTACATTAAGTGCACAAACAACATGCTTGAAATATGAAATAGATGCCTATGTATTGCATTATGAAACAAAATGGAAACACAACCATGGCTATAAATATAATTTTTTATAAGGAAAAGGATTGTTGCAACATACTATGTTCTGTTAAAGTAATTTAATATTAATTTTACACAATAATAGCAATTGCATTGGCTGGTCCACTCTGAAAAATGCATTTTTTTGTGTGCATTTTGAACACTGATCAATGGATTGGCATCATAAAAAGTGAAGCCATATTGGTGTTCCATTTTATTCCCTCACATTCTATTGAATTAATAGGAAATCAACTGACTTTAATGAGAAAATTACCTATAAGTCAGCGTTTTTATATCTGAAAGATCCTTTGTGGTGATTCTAATCTTGTTTATATGTCTATCTAGTGTTTTTAATATGCTTTAAGACAAACCATGTGCAAATTCATGTCAACACCATTGCTGAGTATTTTCTTCTTAAAACTGCTGTGAAAAAAAGACCCGCGGTTTGAAATCGTTGGCGTCTGTATCGTCACAAACTATCTTGTAACCAATCACGTCAACGTGCCGGCGGGCTTTAGCATATCATATAATCATATTAATTACCGTATGTGTCTGACGTTGTAAAAAGCGATAGCATTGTGCAGCGTAAGTAGAGCGAGTTCATCTCTGAGCTATTGTGAGCAGGTGGAGGCGGGGCTAATTTGCATATTCATAGATCTGTGTATAATAAATGAGGCAAGGGTGTAGAGTTACATTCAAGCTATTTTAAGGCATGAATATTTTTTTCACAGGAAAAGTCATTTTGGAGATTAAAGATGAGTTTTAAGGGATAAAATGATTGACTACAGGGGGACTTTAAGTTTCTTTAAATATATATATATATAATATATATATATATATATATATATATATATATATATATATATATATATATATATATATATATATATATATATATATATATATATATATATATATATATATATATATATATATATATATATATATATATATATATATATATATATATATATATATAAATACACACACACCATATATATACATACAAGTTTTTTTAATGTTTTTGAAAGAAATAATTGCTTTTATTCAGCAAGGCTGCATTAAATTGATCAAAAGTGACAGTAAAAAAAAACATTTGTAATGTTTACAAATAAATGCTGTTCTTTTGGACTTTCTATTCATCAAATAATTTTCAACATTGATAATAATCATAAATGTTTCTTGAGCATCAAATCATCATACCAGAATGATTTCTGAAGGATCATGTGATAATTCAGCTTTGATCACCGAAATAAATTACACTTTACTATATATTCACATAGAAAACAGTTGTTTTAAATTGTAAAATTGTAAAAAAATTTTACTGTATTTTTGATCAAATAAATGCAGCCTTGGTGAGCAGAATCGACTTCTTCCTGAAATACTGAAAAATCGAAACTTTTGAATTGTAGAGTACCATATCAATAGCATTGTATATAACTATAGTAATCATTCAGTACTACAGTATGTATCAGAATGGCGTCTGACAGCGTTATTATAGCACAGTATTTTGTACAGCCGGGCTCACACACTGTTATTCTCTTTTGTTCGCTCTGCATCGACAGGTTAACAGGCAGTTTCGTCCCCGACCTCATCGTCAGTATGACCCATCAAATGTGGCTGCATTTGCAGTCTGATGAAAGTGTGGGCTCTATTGGCTTTAAGATCAACTATAAAGGTGAGTCTGTTCTCTGCCTGAACTTCTTAGAGTGCCACCATAAATCACTCTGCCGGCTCAAAAGCTTTACTGCTGTTTTCCTCGCTCTCCTCTCGCCTCCCAACAGAAATTGACAAGGAAAGTTGCGGGGATCCCGGCATCCCTCTGTACGGCCTCCGAGAGGGCGGGGGCTTCTCCAACGGAGACGTGCTGCGCTTTGAATGCCAGTTCGGATTCGAGCTCATCGGCGAACGAATGATTTCCTGTCAGAATAACAATCAGTGGTCGGCTAACATCCCTATCTGTATATGTGAGTGCTGCATAGACTTCTGCATATCATTATGCATGTTCCTCGAAGCATAAATGTTTTTTAATCTTCTCTGGAATGCAAAATGAGATTTTAAGCAAAGCATCGGAGCATATTTTTCTCTTATTCTCTTGTCAATGTAATGAAAGTAAGGGGTGATTTATACTGTCAAGCTCCAAAAAAAAAAAAAAAAAAAAGTACCATAAAATCAATTCTGAATTCGCTCAAAAGCATTGCATGAAGATATTTGAGCTATTTGATATTAAAGATATCTATATTAGCAGGTATTATAGTTAACTAATACCATAACAAACGTCAGAAGTCGTTATAATGATGTGATCTGCGTTTTTTTAGTTGGACTTAAAAGGGCTATTTCATTTTTCTTTCTCTCAGACTGGAAGCTTTTTAAGTGCTAATGCAACAAAATGAAGAGCAAAGGATGCACATTAAGTGCGTAATCGATGCTTTATGTATTTCATCATTCTCATGCTGCCACAGAGAGTGATGGGAAATGTTGTCTTTGTGCACAAGCCTGTTGCTTCATTAACTGGATAAGTGAGTAGTATTTTCTGGTGAGCGTGATCACTATTCTTCATTTATGAGTTCCATAATGCAAACTCAATTATGCGGTTAACACTCACAATTAAAACTTAATTATGATCAATTTCATCTGGACGGTGGAAGAATCTACCATGTTTTAAATATCATGTTTTGGACACTACTAAGATTAAAGTAACATGTTTATCATTATCATTAGCAGTATTATGATGAATGTCAGTAAGATTTTTAAAATTTTTTGAAAGAGTCTCTTCTGCTCACCAAGGCTGTGTTAATTTGATCAAAAATATTGTAAAAATTGTGAAATATTTTTACAATCTAAAATAGCCATTTTCTATGTGAATATATAGTAAATTGTAATTTATTCCTGTGATCAAAGCTGAATTTTCAGCATCATTACTCCAGTCTTCAGTGTCACATGATCCTTCAGAAATCATTCTAATATGATGATTTGATGTTCAAGAAACATTATTTATTTGAAATAAAATCTTCTGTAACATTATAAATCTTTTATATATGTATATATATATATATATATATATATATATATATATATATATATATATATATATATATATATATATATATATATATATATATTGATCATTCTGACAAGACTTAAAAGTCAGTCCTTCTAGAAAGTTCTTAAGAGATCTCGGAAGTCATAATTAATATGTGAAGTGCGTTTAAGTGATCACAACATGGACATGTCACCAATTTGTGTTGCCATGATGTAATTTTCCTGCCAACTGCTTCTGAGATGAATGGGAAGTACAAACGTTCAGCACTCTTCAGGTAAATTATGCGTTCAGGAAATAATTTAAGATCACAGTTCTCCATCCTCTCTGGTTCATTATGAAGATGAGCGCTGAAGACACTCCGAATCTCTCAGTCTGTGAAACACATGTCTAAATGAAATGATGTCAAGAGGTCGGACTAATTAAACCTGTGTTTTATGTCGGTGTGTGTAAACAAAACAACTACAGCGCTGTTAAATATGGTGAACAGACTCGAAAGGACAGCTGCGCTCTTGAAGATGATGAGATAACAATTCTCTGAGAGCTTGACAAGTAAACAGCACCGACGTATCAAAGAGCAATGGCATTTCAAGAGTCTTAAAGTTCCCTGTGCAATACAATTTAATACAATTACTGCTTCCATTACAAGTAGGGCTGCCCTCTAATATTCAACTAACCGTCAGTCCACTAGAAGAGGCTTAGTCAATCAAAATTTTACTAGGCACAACGCAAGTGTTTTTTGCTAGTTTCAGCCTGACACAGTTATCATTTTCACATCCAGCGCACACATAGTTTAAATAGCAAATGAACTCACGTCCATCTGTTTACCCATGGGTGTGCTGGTCTGAAAACGAGGTGTGTTCAGGTGCATTGTTGGCATATTGTTATTTAGCCCTCTGGAGTCTGAGGCTGATTTGGGGCCTGGAGAAGTTTTAAGATGCCCTGACATTTGTGCTTTTTTCAGTTGTTCATAAACATATTAATGACAAAAGTGTCATTACACTGTATTCAGCACAAACTAAGCTACCATAATATGTGAGGAACATGTATGTACATGTTTGTGTTTTTGAAGGAATAATGTTTATGCGTGGTTATTGAAAAAAAAAAAAACTTAAGTCACTGAAATAAGGCCAAAAAAAGTATAGTAAATCTGTGTTCACAAGACTTCTGGGCATTGGAGGTTGTAGACTAGAGTTTTTGCTTCAGAATTATGTAAAAATGATGCTGCCTACTCCTTCATATAAAACAATATATTGATTTAGTTTTTGTAAGACACTTTTTGTCAAGAAACACAGTATGCGTGGAGGCGTGAATCATCATGAATAATGGGTCATTTACACCTGAGAAGACAAAAGAATCGCATAATAATGACCTGAAATAACTTTCATATTAATGAGGCCTTTCAGTCAGGTAGGCTGTGAAAAAAACCCTCTGTAATCATGTCTCAGCTCATCATAAACAGCAATACTGTGAAATATTAATACAATTCAAAGAGTGCGTCAGTAATATTTGCCTATAGGTGGGTGCACAACAAGTGTACACTCTGCTCGTTACACACACACAGGGACACGCAGCATCACACAAACATGCCAAATATTACAAATAAAAGCATTACAATGTAAAAGATTATTATTGTGTATATAAAGATAAAAATGCTTTGGTTGGATCCGGCTTGTCCCGTAGATGGTCTGCTTTAACCTCGCACATGAGCAGATAAGTTTCCTCGCTAGAGAAGCGTTCAGTTTTCCCGCTTTGCAAATCTACCATGGTCTGAGCACAACTGGCTTTTAAAGGAGACTGTCCTCCTATAGGTTGTTTTTCAAGCACCTTATTACGACCTATATTTACGTTTTGAAGTCATGCGCCCTCTAGCGGGCGTAAAAATAATGACAGTTTTGTGTTACGTCTGTCGTCATGAAATGACGTATGACTCATTACCAGTCAAAATGCATGTTCATTTAAATGCAATGTGTGGACTTTTTACACCATTTCTCCTATTTCCATTTAGCAAAACTAATTTTTAATTAACGACTACAAAAAACAGACGCATAGCCTACGGCACAGAGGCCCCGGCGTAGGTCCAACGCAGAAGTATGAATCAGCCTTTACGCCCAAAACACCTGTTCACATATCATCCGACCTCAAATATGGCTCATCATTTCTTTACATGGCCACTCGCTCTAACATTAACCTAGATAAATGCGTGCTGCTATTAGGCGCATATCCAAGTGTTTGAAGTATTAAAGTGCGCTTAATTAATTTTTTCACATTTATTTGTATAGCACTTTTCACAAAATATATCATGTAAAAGCAGCTTTACAGAGAATGCATGAGTGAATTACTGCATGACATGGAGGCACCGGCGCGATTGCATTTTTTTCTTCTTCCTGATAACAGTGAAAACAACTTAAAATACTCAATTTTTAGTCAAACAGATAACAGTAATACTTCATTGGAAACTGTAAAGGGTCTACTTTTATTTGTGTACACTCACAATAACAAAAAAATGTGCTTTTGTAAAATAAAGAAAACAAACAGGATGCGCTTTCTGCCGTCTTGGTCTCTGTGAACTGGAGAGTGTCACAAAAATGAACTGAAACTCTGTATACTTGCCTCACAGACATGATTTAACTAATTTAAATCGAAAACAAATACTCTCTGCTAATCCAATCCGTATGAAAGGTGCATTTCTCTCTATAGGCACGTAACTGCAGAGGTGACGAGTCAACATCATCAACTTCATCTTTGCAGCCAACACTGGCTCAGAAAAAAAAATAGTTTATTAATAAATAATTTAAATGTCTCCTTGTTGACACATTCATAATTATTACTTTGGTTACACTTTATTTCAGTGCCATAGTTACATTGTAATTACTCAAATAAGTACTGAGTACTATTAATTAAATACATGTACTTACTGTTAGGGTTGGGGTTTGGTTTAGGGTTAGTTACTTGCAATTATGCATAATTTAATATTATTACTATAGTAAGTACATGTAGTAATGTATATGGCACTGGAAAATAAAGTGTTACCATTACTTTTACCAGTGTTTTGCAGCAGTATTATGTGTTCGCTCATGCTCGGAATAGCACCTATAATGCTCATTATGGTGTAGTATTCTCCTCTGTACATATTTATGTAATTAAATTAAAGCGATTAGTTGGATAATGGCTTAAATTAACAACTAATAGTTGACTTGGCCTGCGTCTCAGGAGGCGTTTCAGGAGCAATATCATGCAGTGAATTTTGATTAGTCTTTAACCATCATCTCCACCTCCTCTTAGTTCCCTGTATGTCCAACTTCACGGCTGCAATGGGAACTGTTCTGTCTCCGGACTATCCCGAGGGTTACGGCAACAACCTCAACTGCGTCTGGCTGATCATCGCCGAACCAGGCAGCCGTATCCATCTGGCCTTCAACGATTTCGACTTGGAGCCTCCCTATGACTTCCTGACGGTGAGGGACGGGGAGCTGGTGGACGCGGTGGTTCTGGGACGCTTCTCCGGTGCGGAAGTGCCATCACACCTCACCAGCAACTCCAACATCCTCCAGCTGGAGTTTCAGGCCGACCACTCGATGTCCGGCCGAGGCTTCAACATCACGTACAGCAGTAAGTGCTTCTGTTTTTGAATGATTTTCATGTCGAAATTGAGATTAGGCCAAGATTGTTGCACTGCAAACAATGATGTTCTTCCACAGTGTTTCTGTCTTGTTTTCCAGCACAAATATCTAAAAATTCTTAAATCAAGATGCATTTACCGGAGAAGCAAAATTGCTGAAGATATTAAGTCTTGATTTCTGAAAAAATGCATCAGAATGAAGTGGGTTTTTGCTTACAACACTGGAAAAAAAAAAAATCTGCTTAATGGGGTTTTTCCCTTTAAATTAGCATTATTTTTCTGTCCCCATTGGCACATATTTGTTCTTGTTTTAAGCACAAACGCACTTAATTTTGATACATTTTTTTTCAGAAATCACGACTCAATATCTGCAGTCATTTTCCTTCTCCAGTAAATTTGTGCTGGAAAACAAGACAGAAACACTGAGGAAGAACATCATTGTTTGCAGTTTTTCCCCACAATATGTGTATATATATATATTTATAATAAATTGTTATTTTAGCATTATTTATATACTATTATAGTATTTATTTATTATATTTTCAGTGTTAATTTTATGTGCTTAAGAAAAGTTTTACATATTTTTTTTTAATACTTTTATACTTATACTATCTATTTAGCTTGAATTATTTTTTTGTTTGTTTTCAATTTGGTAATTAAATTAAATATTAATCAACTTAAATGTGGTTATTTTAGTTAGTTGCCTTTACTTAGTTGCCTTTAATTTACAGTTTTATGTTTAAATTTATCTGCTATATTTATATTCCATATTTCATTTAATCTTTATTGCAATTAATATAAATATATATATATATATATATATATATATATATATATATATATATATATATATATATATATATATATATATATATATATATATATATATATATAGGTTAGTTTTAGTTAACAATAACAAAAAACACTGTTCATTTATTTATTTACATGCTTATGTATTATATAATATATAACAATTTTTTTTTTAAACAAAATGAAAAAAAAAAAATAAAACTATTTATTTATTTACATAATCTTTTTAGGCTGTTCTAAACTAAAAGAGTTTGTGATTCTTTCTAAAAGAATTAATACTCTTAAATTTGTTTTTGCTAACAACATTTTTGGCATGCGAAGCGTCGTCTTCAATCTGATTCAGCACAGCCGTCAAGTAGGACATATGGAAGGACATATTTTCCTCAATTTAATTCATAAGCCATTTATCCACCAGCATCAAACAACTTAATCCTGTTCGCTGAACATCACACCATTAGCTCAGCCAAAATAATCCCCAAATGCCTGTGCAACATACGAGACCCTCGTGTTTACCCACAATCCTCTGTTTTTTACAGTTTGATATTCCATTATGTATTCACTCGTTCCCTTCCATTTCATTAAGTAAGTCACGTTGCAAGTAACAAGCTCTCTGCTTTGATGTTATTTGTTCAGCGTTTGGACACAATGAGTGCCCGGACCCTGGAGTGCCTATGAATGCCAAGCGCTTTGGTAATAATTTCCAGCTGGGAAGCTCCATATCAGTCGTGTGTGAGGAGGGATTCATAAAGACGCAAGGCTCGGATACTATTGTGTGTGAACTGAAGGCGGGAAAGGTGATGTGGAGTGGTTTGATCCCCAAGTGTGAAGGTAGGTTTCAAAGTGCTTGCATCCTCCAAATGTTTCTGTGGATAAATGTAGCCTTTTGGGAAAGATTGATCTAAATCACATTCCTTGAACTTGCAGAAAGGTGGTTTAGTTCCACTTCTTTCCAAACAAAAACTCGACTCGGAATATTCCTTACCTATACCTGAAACTGTATGTTACAGTGATTTTACCACATGTAACGCTGTGTCCTGACGCGTCGACGCAATAAAAGGCATTTTCACGTTAATCAGAGTCCTAATTTGGTTGCGAGTGCAGTGCGCTTGCAGAGAGACTCCGCCCACACACTCTTCTGATTGGCTGTGATTTGTGATTAAATTGCGAGTGCAGTGTGTTTGCACAGACTCCGCCCACACTCTCTTCTGATTCTAAAAGTTGTAACTTCTTCCTGAGTCTCTCCATCAGTGTCGACTCCGGTTTAAACACTTTCGTCATTTTGTCTGCGTGAGATTCTCCAGCTTTGTTGTTGTTGAGCTGTTAAAGCTCCGCCCTCTTCTGGAAAGGGGGCGGGAGCAGCAGCTCATTTGCATTTAAAGGGATACGCACAAAAACGGCATGTTTTTGCTCACACCCAAATTTAACAGGATACACAGTAAAATCCCCAGAGTTAAATCAACTCTGCTTAGAGTACATTTGGTCCCTCTCTAAATAGTGTCAAAGTTACACTGAAGCAGAGTTAAAGTTAATGAGATAATTAAGCAATTAATAAGGCTGTGGCTAAAGTCAGTTGTAGTTCTTGTGTTTCCCTTTTCTTCAGTGATTCTGCTTGTTAACAGCAGGTGTTCATCACTAATGCACAATCATCACTTAATTAATCGCTTAATTATCTCATTAACTTTAACTCTGCTTTAGTGTTATTTTGACACTATTTAGAGAGGGACCATATGTACTCTGAGCAGATTTGATCTTACTCTGGGGATTTTGCTGTGTATTACTAAATGATCTGTGGGGTATTTTGAGCTCAAACTTCACAGACACATTCTGGAGACTCCAGAGACTGATATTACATCTTGTGAAAGGGGCATAATAGATCCACTTTAAATAATTGCTAACTGCCATTTTCGGAAGGCCAAACAAAAGGGTTGTACTTTTGCTAAAGGAAAAGGAAAATACAAACCCGATTCCATAAAAGTTGGGACACTGTACAAATTGTGAATAAAAAAGGAATGCAATAATTTACAAATCTCATAAACTTATATTTTATTCACAATAGAATATAGATAACATATCAAATCTTGAAATGGAGACATTTTGAAATGTCATGCCAAATATTAGCTCATTTTGGATTTCATGAGAGCTACACTTTCCAAAAAAGTTGGGACAGGTAGCAATAAGAGGCCGGAAAAGTTTAATGTACATATAAGGAACAGCTGGAGGACCAATTTGCAATTTATTAGGTCAATTGGCAACATGATTGGGTATAAAAAGAGCCTCTCAGAGTGGCAGTGTCTCTCAGAAGTCAAGATGGGCAGAGGATCACCAATTCCCCCAATGCTGCGGCCAAAAATAGTGGAGCAATATCAGAAAGGAGTTTCTCAGAGAAAAATTGCAAAGAGTTTGACGTTATCATCATCTACAGTGCATAATATCATCCAAAAATTCAGAGAATCTGGAACAATCTCTGTGCGTAAGGGTCAAGGCCGGAAAACCATACTGGATCCCGTGATCTTCAGGCCCTTAGACGACACTGCATCACATACAGGAATGCTACTGTAATGGGAATCACAACATGGGCTCAGGCATACTTCCAGAAAACATTGTCCGTGAACACAATCCACCGTGCCATTCACCGCTGCCGGCTAAAACTCTATAGCTCAAAAAAGAAGCCATATCTAAACATGATCCAGAAGCGCAGGCGTTTTCTCTGGGCCAAGGCTCATTTAAAATGGACTGTGGCAAAGTGGAAAAAACTGTTGTCAGAAGAATCAAAAATTGAAGTTCTTTTTGGAAAACTGGGACGCCATGTCATCCGGACTAAAGAGGACAAGGACAACCCAAGCTGTTATCAGCGCTCAGTTCAGAAGCTGCATCTCTGATGGTGTGGGGTTGCATGAGTGCGTGTGGCATGGGCAGCTTACACATCTGGAAAGGCACCATCAATGCTGAAAGGTATATCCAAGTTCTAGAACAACATATGCTCCCATCCAGACGTCGTCTCTTTCAGGAAGACCTTGCATTTTCCAACATGACAATGCCAGACCACATACTGCATCAATTACAACATCATGGCTGTGTAGAAGAAGGATCCGGGTACTGAAATGGCCAGCCTGCAGTCCAGATCTTTCACCCATAGAAAACATTTGGCGCATCATAAAGAGGAAGATGCGACAGAGAAGACCTAAGACAGTTGAGCAACTAGAAGTCTGTATTAGACAAGAATGGGACAACATTCCTATTCCTAAACTTGAGGAACTTGTCTCCTCAGTCCCCAGACGTTTGCAGACTGTTATAAAAAGAAGAGGGGATGCCACACAGTGGCAAACATGGCCTTGTCCCAACTTTTTTGAGATGCGTTGATGCTACGAAATTTAAAATCAACTTATTTTTCCCTTAAAATGATACATTTTCTCAGTTTAAACATTTGTCATCTATGTATAAAATATTGAAATTTGAAACTTCCACATTATTGCATTCTGTTTTTATTCACAATTGTCCCAACTTTTTCGGAATCGGGTTTGTATTAAAAAGCATGTTTAGATATTTTACTGGAAAACAAGACAAAAACAGAAGTTTCTCTGCTGAACTGAAGTTCTTCCTATAAACATTCTGCTCACAAGTGTTTAAAATGTTTCCGGCAGCTCCCTGCGGAGGCCATTTCACTGCTCCGGTGGGAGTCATTCTTTCCCCGGGGTGGCCTGGCTACTACAAAGATTCCCTGAGCTGCGAGTGGGTCATCGAGGCCGAGGCGGGACGCTCCATCAAGATAAGCTTTGACAGGTCTGTTGGATAGCTCTGAGAATAGAAACACACTGAGGCATTATGTCTGGAGGCATCAGCTCTCCACGACGACAAATCATTTCAGCACATATCACGCTTAGAAAAGGCAAAAGCAACATATTCATATATCTTTATCCGGGTCCTTTGGGTGTGAAGGCCGAATGGGTTTTTATAAAGTCTCAGTCTGGCGTAAGAGTCTAGTTAATAAAGTATAATGTCAAATATAATTGAATCGTAAGCCTCGGCTGAATGCGGCAAAGTTCACGTGTTTCCGGGTAATGTTTGTCATGGCGCACAGACCGAGAGAGCGCGAGGGAGACGGTCACCATTAGCGTCTGTATAAATGATTACATAGTGTTATGTCGACGGGCTTGATCCATAGGCACACTGTTTGGAGTATAAATCTATCGCTCGGTGTGGCGCCCATCGAGGCCGCCTGTGAAAGGGAAATGGAATTAATCTATATCTTGTTACAAATGGTTGACTTTATTTCATTAGCACTGCAATGCTTCCCTTGAGTAGGGCATTGAAATAGCATCAGATCTGGAGTCTGATATAACAGACTCCCGGGAGCGAACGCCTCGAGATGGATCACAAAAGACTGGATTGTGTTTCGCCGGCAGTGGGCTTGACGGCTCTTCTGTGACTTTTCACCGGAAAAATTACAATTCTGTCATCGTTTTATGCAGCTTTGTGTGCATCAGTCCAGTAGGACTTTATGTCTTCTGTAAAATCTTATGATAAATGTGGGCAAAAAAATGTCATGTGATCGTGTTGTGTGAGAAATAGACTTAAATTTATAATATATTCAGTTCTTCCAATAATTTTATTTCTGTATAGAAATCAAGATACGTCATGCCAGATTTCAGTTTTCTCATTAATTATGAAATACAATTTATTAAAAAAACCAAAAAACATGCTGAAAACGTGCTGTCAAATTGATTAATTCCAATTAATCACATCTAATATAAAAGTTTGTATATATATGTTTGTGTGTGTGTGTATATATACTGTATATATATATATATATATATATATATATATATATATATATATATATATATATATATATATATATATATATATATATATATAAATAAAAAATTATAAAAATTATAAATTGTATAAAAATAGAAATTTTGTACTTAATTTTAGATTCTACATGGAGTAAACAAAGATTATTAACAAACAAATAATGATGAATACGATTTGCAATAAAATGCAATGCAATAAAATTAAATAAAAAGTATATATATATATATATATATATATATATATATATATATATATATATATATATATATATACTTTTTATTTAATTTTATTGAATATATTTATATATATATAAACACACTACAAACTTTTTTGTTAGATGTGATTAATCGCAATTAATTGATTATATATTATATAATAATATATGTGTGTGTGTGTGTGTGTGTGTGTGTGTATATATATAGATATATATAGATATATATACAGTACATGCACACACACACACACACACACATGCACACACACACATTGCTTTATTTGTCACGCAATGATAATGTGACTTCAGAAGAATACTTACATGGTTATTTTAGACAATTTTTGTGCTTTTTTGTAATATATATAGCATCAAAACATTGAAAAATATTTTTCAAAATGTTAAATATTTTAATTTAAATGTGCGTGTATATATATATATATATATATATATATATATATATATATATATATATATATATATATATATATATATATATAATGTTCTGTTTTTCACGCAGTGATAAGATGATATAAGAAGACAGAAGAATAGCTTGCATGATTATTTTAGACGATTTTTATGTATTTTTTGTATTGTTTTCTTTTGGTATCATTGTAATGAATGTTAATTTGTTGAAAACTGAAAGGATGCAGGTTTGGAACAACATGAGGATGAGTAAATTACAGCCTTTTCGTTATTAGCTCAACGATTTCATTAAAAGCGGCCTCACCGCAGCAGATCTGTGTTTATTCACACATCACAAAGCGGTTTGATCCCATCAATAAACAGCAGTGTGAACACTGGCCGCGTCTGTGACTTCTCATTAAGAGAGGCGGTCAACGAGGAACAGTTGGGCAGCCATGGGTAATGAGCTCTGTGTGTGAGGATAGAAACACATTTCACCCTGTAATTTTTTTATCTCCTTTCTTTGATCTGTTTTTATTTCCGGCAGGTTCCAGACAGAACTCAATTATGACTTTCTAGAGGTTCACGATGGGCCTAATCTCCTCTCGCCCCTAATCGCCTCTCTAAATGGCACCCAAGTCCCTCAGTTCCTGTTCAGCAGCGGCAACTTCCTGTATCTTCTCTTCACCACCGATAACAGTCGCTCTAACAGTGGCTTTAAGCTCTTTTATGAAAGTGAGTCAGCCGTCTTTATTGACCGTGTGCCTTTTGCCTGAAAATGATATTTCAACCTGAATGGTATCTGTCTCTGCACACAAGCAAACAGCTGGAGGATTTCTCTCTGTAGTATTCTGTCTCACTCTCTCTATTTCTTGCCTTTTCTCTCTTTTTCTCTTCCCCTCTTTTTGCGATTTAGCGAGCTTTATTGGCTTGACAAAAACTGTGCATTCGTATTTCCAAGCCATTTACAACGATAAATGCTGTCAAATAAATGTTTTTACTTAAATTCATATTGAGTAAACATTAAAAATAAATAAATTAACAAATAAAGTAATGATAAATACAATTAGCAATGCAATGCAATAAAAAATTTAAAATAATTTTAGGTTCACATTGTTTTTTTCTAAAACTGTACATTTAACTTTAATGCACAATAAAAACTTTTTTTTTTTATATATATTTACTTAATTTTATATTGCTACCTGAGTAAACAAGGATTATTAACAAATAAAATGTACGCAATGCAATGGAATGAAATAAAATAATTTTAGGTAAGTTTACATGGTTTTTTGAAACTGTATGTTTACCTTTTATGCACAATAAAATTAAATAGAATTTTTGTACTTAATTTTAGATTTCTACATGGAGTAAACAAAGATTATTAACAAAAAATAATGATGAATACAATTTGCAATAAAATGCAATGCAATAAAATTAAATAATTTTAGGTAAGTTTACATTGTTTACATTTTTAAACTATATATACCTTAAATGCACAATAAAATTAAATTGAATTCCCTTTCGTGGGAACTGTCGACGCTGCGTGGTAACGCATTGGGAACCTTCTGCGTGATGTCGTCACTGAAGCACTCATGTATCTAGCCAATCGCGAAGCGAGACGTCAGAGACGGGTGACGTCACGGACCAGGAAACTATAAAGCACACTCGGATGCAGAGCACGCCAGCTTCTGTGTCTTCAGCAAGCGCTCTATGTTATCTTGTGTGTCTTATTTGGTGTTGTTTGTCCTGCTTATTTTTGGAAAACATTATCTCTTCGTCTGAGGACAAGAGTGTTATTGTGCACCACACATATATATATATATATATATATATATATATATATATATATATATATAGTGAATAAGACACGAGTGAAATGGCGGAAGGCAGACAATTTAAAAAGTGTGTTCACCCATGCACACAGTTTATTCCAGATGGGGACACTCATGAGATGTGTGTTGTCTGCCTGGGGGTTGAGCATGCACAGGCAGCTCTCGAGGGGGCTGTCTGTGTTCATTGTGAGAAGCTCACCCTCAGAGTTTTAAGATCACGCCGGGCACTCTTTCACGATAAAGAGAGTGCTGCGGTCGGCGTTCCCCACGGATCGGGTCCCGCTGTTGCTGAGGCGCAGCGGCGGCTTCATTCGTGGGGTTCGCAAATGGAGCTGGCAGAGGGGGTTGAGACGGGCCCAGCCTTATCTCGCCCTTTACCTGCCAGCCCCAGTGCCTCTTCTCAGGCGGCGGAAGCACGCGCTGCGGTTTCTTCCCCCAGAGAGAGGCACCCGCGCTTCATCTCTCTTCCTCTGAGGAGGTTGATGTGATGAGCGTGGGGGAAGAGGAACCGCCATCCTCTTCCCCAGCACATGAGGAGCTCCTGGAGGTAGTGACCAGGGCTGTTGCCAAATTAAAAATTGACTGGCCAGCAGAGCGGGCAGATACTAGACCAAAGAGTAAGCTGGATGAGCGCTTTCTGCCCGCTCGGTCACTACCCCAGCGTCGGGGTTTGCCCTTTCCGGACCTCCACACCGAGGTCTCGAGGTCTTGGAAGAAGCCGGCATCATATCGCGTCTTCAGCCCCCAGACCTCAATGTATAGTAACATCGTGGGGCTGAAGCAGCAAGGCTATGCGGCGATGCCTCGGGTGGAAGAGACGCTTGCGGGCTATCTCTCCCCCGAGTCTGCATCATCGCTGAAAACCCCGACGTTGCCCACCAAGCCATTAAAAACTACATCAGGCTTGGTGGGCAAGGCTTATGCGGCAGCAGGTCAGGCAGCGGCATGTCTACATACCATGTCGCTCCTACAGGCATATCAAGCCGACCTGCTGGGGGAAGTGGAGAATAGCGGGGAGGCCACGTATGAGTGCATCCAGGAAATCAGGATGGCAACTGACCTGGCTCTCCGTGCCACCAAAGAGACGGCAAAAGAAATCGGCCACTCTATGGCAGCATTGGTGGCTACGGAGAGGCACTTGTGGCTGAACCTCTCGGACATAAGGGAGCGTGACAAAGCCTCCCTTATGGACGCGCCGCTGTCACCTGCGGGCCTCTTCGGCGACGCCGTTACAACAGTCGTCGAGAGGTTCCAGGAGGCTAAGAAACAATCTGCGGCGTTCCAGAGGTTCATCCCCCGCAAACCAAGAATCCCTCCCCCCGAGGCTGATGAGCGGGATCAGCCTCGGCCGTCAACGAGCTCCTCAGCGCACCACAGAGCGCAACAAAAGATTAGCGTGGCCGCCCGTGCTCCCCCGCAGAAAGCTTGGGGATCGGGTCGGCCCGCTCAGCCGAAGCCTTCTAGGGGCAGAACGGACCTGCGCGCCGTTATCCTGGCCCGGAAGGCTTCGAAGCGGTCCTGATGTCTGTGGGTCAGGAACCGATGAGGGCGGCCCCCTCCGAAGGGAGCCGGCGAAAAATACATCTAAAAGCCGCTCCCTTCGGCGCCCTCAGGGGATCGTTATGCCAACCCTGCCACCCAGGGTGCGTCAGGGCGCAGCGGTCTCCACCGACCCTCCGAGGAGGGCCGGCCACTTGATTCGATTGTTCTCTGCCGGTGCGCCGCTTCAGAGCGTCGAATCAGGTGCTCAAAAAACACCAGAGGCCAGTCTCGAGAGACTGGTTCCCTTAGTAAATTTTCTGGTAGAATGGAAACTTCTTCCGAATATATCAAAATGGGTGCTGCTCACTATAAAGAGGGTTACAAGATCCAGTTCGGGTCTCGCCCGCCCAGATTCAACGGGGTTCTTCCCACAGTGGTAACCCCCGAGCAGTCTCTGGTTATGGAACAAGAAGTTGCGACACTTTTGCGAAAAGGAGCTATAGAAAGGGTTCCTCCTCCCAGCAATCAGTCAGGGTTCTACAGCCGTTACTTCATTGTTCCAAAGAAGGATGGAGGTCTACGACCTGTTATAGATTTACGTGTGCTAAATCGCTCAATACAAAAGCTCAAGTTCAAGATGCTGACACTCAAACAGATTATACCACAGATCAGGTCCGAGGACTGGTTTGTGGCAATAGACCTGAAAGATGCTTACTTTCATGTGTCCATCCATCCTTCTCACAGGAAGTTCCTCAGGTTTGCTTTCGGGGGCGAAGCTTACCAGTACAGGGTTCTTCCGTTCGGCCTATCATTATCACCCCGCACATTCACGAAATGCGTGGACGCAGCTCTGGCTCCGCTGAGGATCCAGGGCATTCGCATACTGAATTATATCGACGATTGGTTGATTCTAGCTCAGTCAGAGCAACTAGCAGTTCAGCATCGAGATGCTGTTCTGTCCCATATGAAGAGGCTTGGGCTGAGGCTCAATGCCAAAAAGAGTGTGCTAGTTCCAGCTCAATCCACCAACTATCTGGGTGTAGTGTGGGACTCCACCACGATGCGGGCACATTTGTCTCCCGCTCGGGTGAGTGCCATTCTTATGGCTATGAAAGGGGTGAAGTTAGGCCAGCTACTCACTGTCAAACAGTTCCAGAGACTGTTGGGTCTCATGGCAGCAGCTTCCAACGTGATACCTTTTGGACTACTGCACATGAGGCCCCTGCAGTGGTGGCTCAGGACCAGGGGGTTTTCCCCGAGGGGAAATCCCTTTCGCATGATCAAAGTCTCAAAACGATGTCTTCGTTCTCTGACCATGTGGAAAGACCCCCGGTTCCTGTCCCAGGGACCCGTGTTGGGGGCCACTACTCGTCGAGTAATGCTTACGACGGACGCCTCCCTCACGGGCTGGGGAGCGATCATGAGTGGTCGCTCAGCTCAGGGTCTTTGGGAAGACCATCAGCTCTCTTGGCACATAAATCGGCTAGAGATGATGGCAGTGTTCCTAGCTCTGAAACACTTTCTCCCAGACCTGAGAGGTTACCATGTGTTGGTTCGTACGGACAACACTGCAGTGGTTGCATATATAAATCATCAGGGGGTCTGCGGTCTCGCCGACTATATTACTTGGCCCGTCAGATCCTCCTGTGGTCCCAAGGGAAGCTGCTCTCGCTGAGGGCAGCTTACATCCCGGGACATCAAAATGTGGGAGCAGATGCCCTGTCGAGGCAGGGGCCAAGGCCCGGGGAGTGGAGACTCCACCCAGAAGTGGTGAGTCTCCTATGGAAAAATTTCGGTCGAGCGGAAGTCGACCTGTTCGCCTCGGGAGAGTCAACCCAGTGTCCGCTCTGGTACTCCCTAACACATCCAGCACCTCTGGGTCTGGATGCTATGGTACAGACGTGGCCGAGGCTGCGCCTGTACGCATTTCCCCCGATCGCCCTGCTCCCGGGAGTTCTGGAAAAAGTACGCCGAGAAGGGGCCAATCTAATACTGGTAGCCCCATTCTGGCCAACCAGGATATGGTTCTCAGACCTAGTGTCGTTACTCAACGGCTCCCCAATGGAGCTTCCTCTCAGACAGGACCTCCTGTCTCAAGCGGGCGGCATGATTATACATCCCCGCCCAGAACAACTGAAACTATGGGCCTGGCCTCTGAGGGGGCCAGACTCATAAATGCTGGTCTCCCATCCGAGGTTGTGGAGACCATTCTTAACTCCAGAGCTCCCGCCACGAGGAAGTTGTATGCCTACAAATGGAATTTGTTTTCTACCTGGTGCAGACACAATAATACGGACCCTGTCCTTTCTTCTGTTAGCTTTGTGCTAAAATTCCTCCAGAAAAAATTCTCGGAGGGCCTATCTCACTCAACCTTAAAGGTTTATGTTGCAGCAATTTCAGCATATCATGCTCCTCTTGAGGGGAATATCTCGGTAGGTCGAGACCCCCTCGTCACACGCTTCCTCCGTGGCACACTGAGGTTGAGGCCTCCAGTGCGCACAAGGGTGCCAACCTGGGACTTGGCTGTGGTCTTACAAGGGTTAGCTGAGGCTCCCTTTGAACCATTAGAGGAGGTTCCTGAGAGGTTCCTCACTCTGAAACAATTCTTTTATTAGCTATCACTTCTCTGAAGCGGATAGGAGATTTACAAGCACTTTCTGTTGCTCCCTCTTTCCTTGAATTTGCTCCAGGAATGGTGAAAGCATTCCTGTATCCTAAACCGGGGTATGTCCCAAAGGTCCCTACCAATGTCCCAGGCCCCATTGTGCTTCAGTCTTTCTATCCTCCTCCATTTGAATCTGCGGATCAGGAAAAATTGAATCTGTTATGCCCAGTAAGGGCTTTGGATACTTATGTCCACAGAGCTGCCCTGTGGCGTAAGTCAGATCAGTTGTTTGTCTGTTATGGGTCCCCTAGAAAAGGGGGCCCAGCATCAAAACAGAGAATGAGCAAGTGGGTGGTCGAGGCCATCTCACTTGCATACGAAGCGGCCGGACAGCCCTCTCCCTTGAATGTTCGCGCCCATTCTACCAGGGGTATGGCGGCATCAAAAGCTCTGATGTCAGGAGTCTCCATGAGTGACATATGTGATGCAGCTGGATGGTCATGCCAGCACACATTTATTAAATATTATAACCTTGATGTTGGCTCCACTCCGGGGTCCTCTGTCCTGTCAAGATAACCTTGGCAAGTGCTTGAGCTACGGCTCAGTTGGGATTGCGTTCCCAATGCGTTACCACGCAGCGTCGACAGTTCCCACGAAAGGGAACGTCTCAGGTTACAGATGTAACCCTGGTTCCCTGAGTAGGGAACGAGACGCTGCGTCTCTTGCCGTACCCCTGCACACTTGCAAGTGCTTGCTTCAGACTTACTTAGAAGCTGGCGTGCTCTGCATCCGAGTGTGCTTTATAGTTTCCTGGTCGCGATTGGCTAGATACATGAGTGCTTCAGTGACGACATCACGCAGAAGGTTCCCAATGCGTTACCACGCAGCATCTCGTTCCCTACTCAGGGAACCAGGGTTACATCTGTAACCTGAGACGTTTTTCTACTTAATTTTATATTTCTACATGGAGTAAACAAGGATTATTAACAAAACAAATAATGATAAATACAATTTGCAATGCAATAAAATGAAATAAAAAAATAAAAAATAAAATAAAATAACATAAAAATAAAATAAAATAAAATAATTTTAGGTAAATTTACATTGTTTACGTTTTCTTAAACTATATGTTTACCTTAAATTTAAAATTAAATTGAATTTTTCTACTTAATTTTATATTTCTACATGGAGTAAACAATGATTATTAACAAATAAAGCAATGATAAATACAATTTGCAATGCAATGCAATAAAATAAATAAAATAAAAAAATTAAATTAAATTAAATTAAATTAAATTAAATTAAATTAAATTAAATTAAATGTAGGTAAGTTTACATTGTTTACATTTTTTTTAAACTATGTTTACCTTAAATGCACAATCAAATTAAAGTGAATTTTTGTACTTAATTTTATATTTCTACATGGAGTAAACAAGGATTATTAACAAATAAAGCAATGATAAATACAATCATCAGTGCAATGCATTCCAATAAAATAAAATAATTTTAGTACGTTTGTGTTGTTTTTTCCTGAAACTGTACATTTATCTTTAATGCACAATAAAATAAATGTATAACATGTTGTCTATCTATCTCTCTATCTATTGCTTTAAATTATGTCAATTAATCTCTCCTTTTGCCTTCGCTGTGCTTCAGGTGTCACTCTGGACACTCATTCATGTCTGGATCCTGGTGTGCCGGTAAACGGGGTGCGTTACGGGCAGGACTTGGCCATCGGCTCGGTGGTGTGGTTTGGCTGTGAGCCCGGATACAGACTGAGCCACGAGGAGCGCTTGGTCTGTGAGAAGAACCACTGGTGGAGCCACCCTCTGCCCACATGTGACGGTGAGCTGTCATCTCCATTACACAACTCCATTAGACCAATTTAAATGCTTCTTTGATTTCCACATTCAGCTATTGCAAGAATATTCAGTAGTGTTTAATTGAAGCCTGACTGTATGAGCCTGTGTAATGATTCTCATCACATTTCATTCGCACTGCAAATCTCATCTAAAATGTAATTTCTCTGACAGCAGGAAATACCATCAGTCCTTAATTAAAAAATGGTTCTGTCGAAACTGGTTGTTCATATGAAAATGTGTAGTTAAAAATCAGAACATAAAAATATATATGTTGCCAAAAATAATATTGTTTTTGTTTAGCATGCCTATGCATATACTAGGGGTGTGACAAGGCATTTAGCTCATGAGATGAGGAGACACAGTATTTTTAAGAAATTGCTTTTGAACACACACTCTGTGTATAGGGAGCGGTGGTGCCAAGCGTGCATTCAACATGAGAAGACATTTATCAAATGCTTAGGCTTTGTTGCACAACAAATCCTCCGCCATGGTCTCGTCAGTCATCTCGCCTTACTCCCGTCACTTGATCAGTGAACCGTGATTCCTGCTGCTCGTGCTGGATGAACAGAGCAGATGCTTTCAGTTCAGAATTGAAGCAACCCTTATCAAACTAAATAAAATGGTTTTTATTCCCATAAAAAGGCAAAAGGACAGGGCTGGGCTGGGCACCGTAATGCAATGTAAACATTTTTTTCTAATTTCATACTCACACTTCGTCAAGCTCACTATTATTGTCTAAAATGTTGTTAAGGAACTGGAAATGTTACACTCCTAATGATTCCCATCTATATGCATTATATATAGAGTCCAAAGTGTTACTGAATATTCTATTCTTAAAACGTCTGTGAGAAAGTTTTGTCTTTTTTATGAGCAGCTGTGGCATTATGAAAGCTGACGAGCGTCTCCGTCTATTCATTTGGACATAATTGTCAGCTTAAGTGTTAATTATAAACCAGAAGAAACTCTGAAAATGTTTAGTTTGCTACCAGACTGTTGACTAGAATGCTAAAGTCTCTGTTTCTATTTTAATACACTTTCAGCATGAAACAACCCGTTGTGCAACAAGCTGTTCAATGAAATTAAATGTAGGACAGGAGTTGAATTTATCCATTAGGAACTGATTGGATCAGGGAGAAGTTTTGATTGAAGATGAACATTTAATAATGCCAGGAACTTTATCAAGAAAGTAAATTCGGTTACACTCAAATACCTAAAGTGTTAAAAAAAGTTAACTTTAACCTTCTGGTAAAATGTTTTTATTTCCAAAAGAGCACTCATTGCTGGTCTGGCCCATTTGGCGTATTTAATTTTAATGAATCCATGTCATTCTGAATGAACTGAATATGGAGGAAATATTTTGGGTACTTCACAGTGCCGGAGGGAAGAAAGAGAGAAAGAGGTTTAGGCAGATGTTGAGCCCGGGGCGCTAGACTCTTTCATCGCCTCGCAGGGATAGACGATGACATTCATTATCATTAAAGGTGAAGTCGCTGCGGAAATATGCCTTCATTCCTTGAATTCTGAAGTTCAGGCCTTAGTTTGGGCAACTCAAGATGCACTGACTATGATTGCATCCCAATTCGCATACTGTGGCTCTGTTTCAAAACCTATTGGCATAAGAAGTATGTTTCAAAAAAAGGAGGAGTACGTATCATTATGCATACCTTTTGCTCAAAAACTGAGGCAGAATTGCTGTAATCCTTCATGGAGAAGATCCCAAGATCCTCATTGTGATGAGTTTAGTGAGATGATGGAGAATGCGGGAGACACGGATATACTTGTAATTCCTGTTAAAAGTGGTCTTCTTTTACCCATTGCATGTGCATGCACCGTATAATTTTCTTATTAGAGTTGAATTGTTAACACCATTGAAATGAACTGTAAGTGAACTATCCCTATGTAGAGCTCTCCAAACTGGTCACTTGTGAGGTTCCCTTTCAGATAAGATGTTGCCTGTATCTTAAGTACGTAAATTAAGTGTGTACTAACCAGATGCGATGCCGTGACACATGATAAAATGTGCATTTCTTAATGTTAAAATAATTTAATGTGAGTTTGCATGAGCTTTATTGTTGATCTGAAAGCAACGATGGATAACTCACCTCAGATCTTGAAAATAAATTAAAGGAAACAAGAGCGTTCAGTCTGTGATAAAGATTGTTTCTGACTGATTGTGGTTTTTGATTGATTTGGTTGCGAGTGCACTTGCAGAGAGACTCCACCCACACGCTCTTCTGATTGGCTGTGGTTTTTGATTGATTTAGTTGGGAGTGCACTTGCAGAGAGACTCCGCCCACCTGCTCTTCTGATTGGCTGTGGTTTTTGATTGATTTGGTTGCGAGTGCACTTGCAGAGAGACTCCGCCCACCTGCTCTTCTGATTGGCTGTGGTTTTTGATTGATTTGGTTGCGAGTGCACTTGCAGAGAGACTCCGCCCACACACTCTTCTGATTGGCTGTGATTTTTGATTGATTTTGTCGTGTTGCATTCCATTTCATGTTGTTGTCTCTGGCTGTTACTAGTTCCCACAGTCGAGTCTTAGCATGGGACTGAAATGTTGTTTCTTTGGCTTGACCATTACTCAAGATCTATATTTGCCCCAATCAATATCTTAATCCCTGCTGAGATAATGCCACCGGCCTATTGCTGTTTTCGCTTTAGTACAAGACCCTGTGATCAGGTTTCTTGAGACTCTTTGTGTCGCTCTTCAGTTGACAGATTGTGTTCAGAAGAAACTCAATTAGAGATGAGCTTCAGATTCCCTGATTGCACATATACAGTCAAACCAAAACTTATTCAGACATTTTTGATATATTTTTACTAGTGGGTTCAGGACACTATAGTTCATTTCTGTAAGTGAGGATAGCAAAATAAAGTAAACTGTGACATATTATACCCAAAAATTCTTCATACAGTGGACTACTGGTAAAATTTATAAAAATTTGGAACCAAAAATTCTTCTGACCATGTTTTGCTTAAGTGTTATCTGACATAATTAACATTATTTTTTTCTGACACAGTTTAGCTCTGAGATCTTGTCATATTTTATTACCATTTTTTAAACTATAGTGAATAAACTGCATTCATGACTGAAATGTTCAAGGTGTCTGAATACATTTTGGTGTGACTGTACGTCTTTAAGAGTCTTTCCAATGCATGTGAATTTTTGTTTATCTGTCATTTCATTTCAACATTCCTTGGCAGGTGTTTGCACAACATACAGCAGATGGTTTTGTTAATGTTTTAAAATGTTTCCAAATTCACTCCTTTATTTGGACACATCTGAAATATTTTATAGAATGTGAAGAGCATGAAGTACTTTTCAATTTTACATTATTTATGCATCTTATTTATGCATCTTTTATGCAGTGGCAGAAGCTTTTTTCCTAAGCATTTTTTTTTTTTTTTTTAAATAGGTTAATATGTTCCCATTTTTAAAAACAAAATTATTTATTCATTCATCTGCACATCGATTTTTATGTAAAATTTGATGCAGCAGTTTACAGAAAGAGCCAGCATTGCGAACAAAGCAAAATAAAATTCTTTGTAAATCATTATTAAAACCAATTTACAAAAAATGTTGCATTTAGTTCAGTGTGAAATTTACATGAATATTTGGGCATTCAAATGAATTTTTTGTGCAAATTGTTTAATTGTAATGTGATGATACCATTCTTATTTCACTTTCACTTACCCAAAATTGCAAACATACGCATGATAGTTTTTAATGCAGATTTTGCTCATGGTTTCACAACTGATTCACATAAATTCTTTTTTTATTATATTTTCAGTACTTTGTAATGGGTTCATGCATTCCCTGCGATTCAAGCTCTACTATTTGAGATACTGGAAATCTCTTCATATACACATCAGTCATATACATTCACTTTTTTATGTGTGCAATTAGATGTCAAAGTTTCTGAAATTTAGTATTATTACTGGTGTTTTCTAAGCCAAGCGTCATTATCATTTTTGAGATTTGAACAAAATTCTAAGTGATGCTATATTAAAGGTTCTTAATTGTGTTTTGGAGTCTCCTATAATAGATTTGCACACATCTAATATCAAAAAACACTTGAATTTTCTCATAATATATGTTGCACATCACCTAATTTCTCACAGAGTCTGAAATGGTTCGTTCGAAGATTCAGACGGCCCAGTCTGTTGTGATTGGTCGACTGCTTACAGTGTGTGTCAGAAATGAAACACCATTACCATATTTGGATTTTAACTCTTCCTCAGCACTTGATTCACAGTGATACAAACAGAAACGATGGCGTCGGTTTTTTAGTTTATGGTCACTGAATGTGTTTTTCTGAGGTAAATGTGACGTCACGTGACATTGAAGCTGTTTTATTGAGGTTGAAGCACTGATTGAGCGATTACATGAGACATTATACGGATCTCTCAGTAAGTTGTACTGTATATTTTAACATACCTTCAGATGTTCATGTTTATTTCGCTGTAACTGGTATTAAAGCGGAGGAGAGGATGATCACATGCTTCTCTTTAACTGAGGCGCTAAAGTGATCCGTCACGCCACATTAAACAGCGCCAAAACTTTGAATCTCATAATAAGATGGACTTCATTTGAAATCTGAGACTTTGCTTCATATCAAAAGTAACAGATTATTGTGATTTATTGAATGGGAGGAGCAACATATTCTGCTCAACTGAAAACAGACTAGACTAATCAATTCTTGGGATTTAAGAATCAATATCAGTTCGTAAAAATGACAATCGATTAAAATCGAGAAATCAGTATTTTTTTACCCAGCCTAGTCTTGAATGTCGTACTCAAATCTAACAGCACTAACACAGCAGACTTGCCACAAAGACTTGTTTAAAAAATGCCCATACAATCATCCATAACACTCTGGCACCGCGACAGAAAGAGTTTTACTTGGGCGCTAGCGCTCGCTCACCTTCATAATAAAACTTTCATGGATTGTGACCTTTGCTTGAGACAACAGCAGGTGGAAAGCATCTCAAAGTAGAGGAACTTCTCGTTACTCTTATTAACCTTTCAGTGGTATTTTTACTTCCGGTGAAGGTTAGTCTGCTCTTTGAATTCCCGGAGCTGAACTCTGCTTATCTCAACAGAAGTCTCTGAAAACAGAGCATTGGAAGTGATTCGAGAACAGTTGCAAATGTGCTTCCTGTAAAGTTTCAGATCTCTTTTATGATTCTACACGTGTCTTACTGCAGCTCTGTGTGGAGGCGATGTTCGGGGCCCAGAGGGCATCATCCTCTCTCCCGGATTTCCCGAGCTCTATCCCAACTCATTAAACTGCACATGGACTCTGGAGGTCAGCCATGGCAAAGGTACGTACCCAGGAGATCTCTTCATGTGCTGTCAGTGGAAGATGAGAGCTCGCTTTTGATTGCTTCCAAGCTCTGTCCAATATATAGAGTGTGTATTTTTATTTGTTGAACGCGTACATTCAATACGTGTGTGTGTGTGTGTGTGAGTGTATGTGACACATGCTGGCAAAATGAGTCGTAAATTTTCAAAAAATATTGTTATACACCTGTTTGAAGTCGATAGTCAGCAAAGTCAGTTTTTGAGAAAAATCGAGGTAAAGTTTTCTGAAGGTTCCAAAAGAAAATCACCTAGAAACCAAACCTTAAAATCCCTGGTAATACCACCAAATTTGGCACAAACATAGTCAAAACCCATATCTATAGGAAAACCTTTTTTTCCATGATTCCACAATCGTTTTATTAACATTAATGAAACAGACAGCCTAAATATTAAGACCTACTGTACCAAACAGATGTAATATAATGTTACACATCAAATGTTTATCCCCAACAGTTAACCAAACATTCACTTGAGACCTAACAGAGTGAATACTCATAAATTTTTGCAATACTGTAATTCTGTTTATATCGGGATCGCGCAGGCGTCTTTGTGTGCGCTTCGGATCTGTCAGTCAGCGCAAGTAAGATTGTTTTGTTTACATCAGGATGAGTTTGAAAATCACATTACATTAGTTCAGACTCATGCCATCGAGAATTCGCTATAATATTCACAAAGTTGGAATGCTGCGCTTTGAAACGATACCAAATTTGTGCTAGTCGTCCAGAATATGAGCACTTAATAAACTAATTTTTGTGAAAATCTCAATCATTTTCACTTGTTTTACCTGTAGTTCGAAATTAACCCATGCACATTCTGACTCATTTTGCCTGCACAGTCATATATATATATTTAACATTATAAATGTATTAACTGTCACTTTTGATCAATTTAATGCATCCTTAATGAAGAAAGTTAATTAAAAAAAAAAATCTTAAACTTGCATCTTGTTTACTTAAAGACTTCAAGAGTAATTTCCTTTGACTTGATGCAGAAGTAAAAAAATTATATTTGTCCTCATCTGTTCAGGTGTGCAGTTCACGTTTCATGCGTTTCACCTGGAGGATCACCATGACTATCTGCTCCTGACGGAGAACGGCAGCTTTGCACGACCCCTCGCGCGGCTCACCGGTTCGCAACGACCTCCGCCTGTCAACGCCGGGCTGTACGGAAACTTCAAGGCCCAGCTTCGCTTCATCTCCGACTTTTCCATTTCCTTCCAGGGTTTCAACATCTCTTTCTCAGGTGAAAGAAACTCTCAGTGTATCCCATTTTAATTTTTTTTTTTTGTGGTGCATTTTGATTGAATATCTATTTTTCTACACTGTGAAAAAGAACTTAAAAAAAGTAAGTTACCTGGTTGCCTTAAAGTTCATTGAGTTCATTGAAAATAAAAATTTGAGTTAATACATTGAAGACGATTGGTTTAATCAACAGAAACTCAAAATATTATGTTATCTGAACAACATTAATTATTGAAGTTGATTTGACAAAAGAAAAGTCTATCTATCTATCTATCTATCTATCTATCTATCTATCTATCTATCTATCTATCTATCTATCTATCTATCTATCTATCTATCTATCTATCTATCTATCTATCTATCTATCTATCTATCTATCTATCTATCTATCTATCTATCTATCTATCTGTCTATCTATCTGTCTGTCTGTCTGTCTGTCTGTCTGTCTGTCTATATTTCTATCTATCTATCTATCTATCTATCTATCTATCTATCTATCTATCTATCTATCTATCTATCTATCTATCTATCTATCTATCTATCTATCTATCTATCTATCTATCTATCTATCTATCTATCTATCTATCTATCTATCTATCTATCTATCTATCTATCTATCGTCCTTCCGTCCATCCATCCATCCTTCCGTCGCTGTTATATGAAGAATTTTTAAACCAATCTTTTCCCATTGAACTAAGCTTGAAAAAGGGCCAAACATTATTACCAATGCAAAAAAAAATTCCAGTTGGACAGCTTTTTCATTTTTGGTTGCATTATATCTGTAAGGTCGATATGATGCATTGTTAGAGGAATCGCCATTCTGATGGAAGTCATCTGCAGTACACACAAGTTTAAGATAAATTGTTGCATTCAATTCAGTGTAAGAGTTTTGAATTCTTTGTAAAACCATTTTTACCTAAACTGCAAAACGATGAACCCTTTCTTACCTAACAATTACAAACGTTTTACGCACGATACTTCACAAAGTGTTTGATCACAATGCAGTAATTTATGTGAGAATGGTTTTGTTTCCATTTCCATTCATTAGAAGCAGATCTAATAATGAATCTGGGGATGATATTGAAGGTTATTCCAGGACGAGAGCAGCCGTTATCATCATCAGCGCCTACAAGACTGTTTCTATGAAAAGTCATAGCTGCAATTAGATATAGATGGTGCTTTAGTAGAGTGATAAAGGTAATCAATTGGCAACAGCTTGAGCTTCGTCTCAGTGGCTTATTGAGAGTCTGAGACTTATCAGTGTTGCCGGCAGTCTTGTCGTCAGATTTCAGCGCTGAACTGCTGGCTGATATTAGAGCTGGCTTTGGGCTGCGTTTGTCATCAGTCACAGATTCCCAGTGGACGGTCACGCCGGATACCCACCGGCCACTGGGTTAAACTAGGCTTGCGAGTAATGGAATTAGCTGTTTCACCTTTTGACGGAAAAGTGGAAAAGAAACCCATTTGACAACTAAATATGAGTTTATTTAATAGGAAAAAAAAAAACATCAGGAAGCCAGCAGTTCTTTAAAAGCAGTTCCAGTTTCCAGGAATAACAGGCTTTAACCCTTGTGCATCCATGTGCATCCATGACATTTTTAACTTTGATAATGTTGCCTGTGTTAATGCCAAATGCATAAACTTTGGCACAGATGTGCATTTTTATTGGAATTTTACAGTTTCACCCTCATTTCCTTTAATAAACCTATTTTACACTAGTAACACAAAATAATTACAGTCAGGATCAAAATCCCTATTGAAACCCATTAAAATGGCAATTTTTAATTCCAGGGCCATTTAACTATAAAATTATGCGGTCTTTGTTAATAGGCTTTCATTCTGTTGGCAAGGCTTCAAAATTAAACATTCTTACTATTTTTTTTTTTTTTTTTTGGCCTATTAAGCAAATTTTCACATTTTTCCTGTTTCCTGCTTCTGCGTATTATAGATCCAATTGGATAAATTGTGCAGCTATAAATGTGTGTGTGTGTGTGTTGCTATGGATGTCAGTGTGTGTGTGTGTGTGTGTGTGTGTGTGTGTGTGTGTGTGTGTGTGTGTGTGTGTGTGTGTGTGTGATATTTGAGAGAGAAAAAATTATACTGTACTGCAAGTCACATATTCCAGCACGTTTTATACCAGTGGAGATAATGGAAAAAGTGTGGTACTGCGCCCAAACAAAATCTTACTGAAAGCTCATTTTTTGAGATATCAACCTCAAATTTGTGACACAACTTGTTAAGATTCATGGCTTTGATTTTAAAGCAGTTTTTGAGTTTGACATGTTTTATTAAAATATATTTTATATAAAATTATATTCATGAATTATCATGAACTTAGACCTCTATAACTTTTTTTGTTTCATTTTTTTACTTCAATAATTTTACTTCAATAATCAATATTTACTAAAAAATAATCTGCCAAGGGTCTTCTTGAAAATGAGACCAAACCTTCAAAGTTTCTTGTCACAGACATTTTTGTCCTCTAAGGACCTCAGAGTAAAATTTTTTTTTTTTTTTTTTTTTTTTTTTAATTGACACAAAAGGGTTAAATATGTAGTTTATCTAAAAATGCATTAAATTTTAATGCATCCCTATTTCGGTTCAAACCCATATTCTATTTTTTTTTTCTCTCCAGGGGAAAAATAAATAAAAGGAATGCAGAGATAAACATTTTATTTATAATATACAGAAGAGGATTAGGGCCAAGCAATAATAAAAAAAATAAAACCATCTCGAGATTAAAGTTGTTAAATATCGAGATAAAAACTCGTTAAATTTCGAGAAAGAAAGTCAAGATAAAATGTTGAGAATAAACTCGTTCAATTACAAGAAAAAAATAGTTCAATTTTGATTCAAATAAAGTCATTAAATTATGAGAATAAAGTCGTTAAATTACGAATTTGTCGACTTTTTTCTCGAAATGTAACGACATTTTTCTCAATTTAACGAGTTTGTTCTCGTAATTTAACGACTTTTTCTCGTAATTTAATGACTTTATTCTCAACATTTTATCTCTACTTTTTTCTTGAAATTTAACAACTTTTTTTCTCGTAATTTAATGAGTTTATTCTCATCATTTTATTTAGACCTTTTTCTCGAAATTTAACAACTTTAATCTCGAGATGGTTTTATTTTTTTATTATTTCTTGGCCCTAATCCTCTTCTGTAATAATATGCTTTTCTTAAATTTGTAATAATAATAATTATTATTTATATAAATAAAATAAAATAAAATAAAATAAAATAAAATAATGTACACAAAAGGACCTAAATTGATCAACTATGCACAAATAAAAAAAAAAAAAAGAGGAAGAAAAAAAGAATTTCCAATGTTTCCAGCTGGACAGATTTTTCATGTTTTCTGCACTATTTTTTTATTTATTTTTTTTAAGTCAGTGTGATTCAGTGTGTTCGAGGACGCGCCGTTCTGATAGAAAGCCAAGCTGTGAAGAGCCCATAGGGTTTGGCTCATGTTTACTGAGCCATCATATGCATTAATTAAGGACCGGAGTTATGAATACCCATACAATTATCCACAAGCCAAGTTCCTGTATTAGCCTAATATAAATTCCCTTGATGAAAACTGTGGTTGACCTTTACTGAAAACTGAATATTGATGGGATTGACAGAAGCAGACATGCATAATGCAAAAAACACCAGGCGTGAAACTGCAGACAAAAGCTTTCCGCCATTAGCATTTTAGCATTGAAGGTACAGAGACAAGAATTGATATCTTTACATAATATGAAATCTGTTTTTCCATACAATCTCAGAGAGGTGCAGGCGTGCGTATGCTGTCCGTAAATGGATTTGAATATGGAGATATGAGAGCTCAAAGTGGCAAACAAAGCAATTTGCGTCGTTTTGCTCTCGTCCATCAAACTCATCTGAACTCGTTGCTCCTGTACAGAGCGAGGCACAGCTGCGGTCCGACGCTAACCCATTTACACTGCCTCTAATTGATTGTTTGAGTGTTTGCAGATAACCCAAAGTAAATGTTCACTCTCTGTTTACTCTGATGTGATGTTAATCGAGACATTGGTTGAATATCAAGACCATGCTAAAATAAAGCAATGAGAGCGTGTGCATAAACCCCTATATTAAAATGCCCAACTTTACAGCAGAAAAAAATATGCTAACAGCCTGGTACAAAAAGTGGTTTTGGTCTGTATATTTAATTTAGCTTAGGGGTTAATTGTTTTATAACTTCTGTATGTAAGTTCTGCATAATTAAGGGCGTGGCCACTTGAGTGACAAGTGTCACTGCTAGCCATTTGTTTGCTGTTACGTCCCCTCAGCTAATTCCAGCCGCTGAACTTGGCATCGTTGTTGGATCGTCTTGGCACTGACTGAAAGTTTTGTCCATCAGATTTACTACAATGACATATGCCTCTCAAAAGATTATTATAAAAGTAAAAAAAAGCGATACAAGTTAAATTAAGCATAAAATCACAAAGTAGTTATTTTATTTAACTTTTTCATCAATACTTTTTGATATTGAATAGCGATTTTGAGCAGTTTTTTGCAGTGCATCATGGGATTGTCATGTTGTCTTCTCTGTAAAAGAAGCTGTTTTGAACATTCGGTCTTAAAGCCTTTTAATGCATTAATAATGAGCCTTATAATGATCTCATGAATAATTGTAACAATTATATTATTATCTATTCATCGAACACACCTTTAGAAAGTATAATGCATTAAAACCAATTTTAGATGCAACAAGGAATCTGCAAATATTATAATGCATTTTAACTTTGGTTACAATTATTTATGAAAAGACGTAATGCATTTTAACATGCATTAACTAAAGTGTAACGGAGTAGGTATCTATCTTTAAAATGCTGCCTACTAGGGTTCAGAACTGATCCCTTTTTGTATTAATAACACCTACTGCTTACATGAATCACATCCTTCATCCTACAAGCCGTATTACATATTTTAGCACCTTTTTAGCACACAATGAAGTTCAGCCTGTATAACGTAATGCATCAGCAACTAGGAAAGTTTTCTGCTTAACTTTTTGCCTGCTTGTTTTTCTCAGAGTATGATTTGGAGCCATGCGAGGACCCCGGAGTGCCCCAGTTTGGCAGGCACAGCGGTGGCAGCTTTGGCATCGGCGACGCCCTGGCGTTCTCATGTGACCTTGGTTACCGCCTGCAGGGTGCTCGAGAAATCACTTGCCTGGGCGGCGGGCGGCGCATATGGAGTGCACCTCTGCCAAGGTGTGTGGGTACGTGGTCAGCTGCTCTCATTCGCTTGGACCTCCAGAGTTTGATGAAGTCTCCTTGGTTGCATTCGAGTTCAACGACGTTCTGAATGGAATTCTAGTGTACTACTCACAGCATACTGCATAGTGTACTACATATATACTGCACTATACATAGTGTAGAAACTATTTTCACTCAGAAATTGCTAGTAAATGTCATATTAATTCTATAGAAATGGCAAGTAACACAATTAATTAAACATGTAGAAAACTGAAATAGTATGTTCTTGTAAAACGTAGTCAAAGTATGTTTTATTTACAGTTTAAAAAAAAAAAAAAAATATGCATTAAGCATTTCAAATGGTATTGCATGTTTGAATCCAATTTTGAGTTCAATATCTGACATTTGGCGGTCTAAAAAAAAAAAAAAACTGTGGATGATTTTCTTTTTCATTTGATTGCACTGAAAACGGACGAGCGCATTGCATTGTGTGATACAGCACTGACTCGAATGCAACTAATGCATGACCAAATATATTGTTCAAGATATTTAAATCTACTGCATGTTTTTAATGATATTTGTTCTCTTTCTCTATACCTAATTTTTAGTTACTTTCCCAAATTTACATTTTTCATGCACTGCGTTTCCACTATGTCACTACGGTTCCTCATTATTCATAGCTGAATGCGGCTCAACCGTTTCCAAGAATGCCGGTGTCCTGTTGTCCCCAAACTACCCCCGCAATTACGAGAACAACCACGAGTGCATCTACAACATTCAAGTACAGGCAGGAAAAGGAATCAACATATCGGCGAACAGCTTTCATCTGGCTCAAGGTGACGTTCTCAAGGTAAATGCTGACTGAAGTCTGGACAAGCTTGCAATGTAACTTAGTAATGTATTTAAAATACAAAATTTGAGGAACTATTTCATTAAAGTTACAGTTTAAATGGGTGGTAATCAAATTACAGTTACATTTGAAAAGTATTTTAGATTACCAACATGATTACTATGAATTTCATTTAAACATTAATGTAAACTGTGAATTAATGTAAAATCAATTGGTGATTCTCTGACTCTGACAGTCTGCAAAAGCATCAGCTGCATTTCTGCTCATGAGTTTCATTCCCCTTATGCAACATTTTATTAATTTTAACCAAATAAGAGGGATCATAAAAACGTTTTTTTTTTTATTTAGTACCGTCCTGAATAAGCTATTTCACATAAAATATGTTTACATATATTCCACAAGACAAAATGACTGAATTTATAAAAATTGCCCTATTCAAAAATGTATATACCCTTGAATCTGAACTGTCCTGATAATCCACGACTGTTTTCATGTTTTGTGATGATTGTTTGTGAGTCCCTTTAACTGTAAAAATGGTAATTACAACTTTTTATCTCACAATTCTGACTTTTTTCCTTGCAATTGCGAGTTTGCATCTTACAGTTCTGAACTTTTTTCTCAGAATTGCGAGATATAAACTCGTAAATGCAAGTTATAAAGTCAGAATTGCATGATTAAAAACTTGCAGTTCTGACTTTTTTTTCTGGGAAATTGTGAGTTTTTATCTCAGAATTCTGACTTTATAACTCGCAATTGCAACTTCATATCATGCAATTCTGAGAAAAAAGTCAGAATTGTAAGAGAAACTTTTTTTGTGTGTGTGTGTGTGTTACATTATTAGTATTCCAAAGTACGTATTCAGATTAAGTTACAAAATTTGGGTAATCTAATGAAATACATTACAAATGACTTTTTAAAGCATGCATTTTGTAATCTGTAGTGAAATACTTTTAAAAGAAACATGCCCAGCCCTGTTAACGCAGTATTTGGCTATTGCAATGTTTATTAAAGGATTAGTTCACCCAAAAATGAAAATCATCTCATGATTTGCCATAGGTGTATATGACTCTAATTTCAGCCTAATTTCAGATTTCAGAATATTCAAAAATATTCTGGTTCTTCCAAGCTTTATAATGGGAGTGAATGGGGCTTGAGATTTTGATGCCCAAAAAAAGTGCATCCATCCATCATAAAAGCAATCCATATGACTCCAGAGGGTTCATAAAGGATATTTTTCTTACAAAAACCCATTGCTTCATTTCAGAAGGCATTTATTAACCCCTGGAGCTGTATGGATTACTTTTATGATGGAAGGTTGTGCTTTTTTTGGGCTTCAAAATCTTGAGCCCCATTCACTCCCATTATAAAGCTTGGAAGAACCAGAATATTTTTAATATAACTCCGATTGAGTATGGCTGAAATTAGAGTCATATACACCTACTGTAGGATGGCTTGAGGGTGGATAAATCATGGGAAAATGTTTGTTTTGGGGGAACTATCCCTTTAATATCCCTTTAATGCTTAAAGCAACGTTTTGTTTGTTTAGCAACATGTAAACGCCAAACTCCATAGACTTCTCCGATCTCTTTTCCCAGTTATATGATGGTCCGGACAACACGGCAGAAGTTCTGGGAGGTTTCTCGGGTTCCTCTATGTTGGGTCAGTCATTGACCAGCACGTCGAATCACCTGTGGCTTGAGTTCTTTTCTGATCAAGACGACACGGCTGAAGGATTTAAGCTGGTTTACAACAGTAAGTTTCCTCTTTTAAATCACGGTATGTTGAAATGAATGTTCCAAAGACATCCAGATGGTCTATTTTTTTCCGGTTAGATTCCGAAGTGCAGATCCGTACACACTCTAACGACTAATGTTGCCCACAATCCATTCCTGTTGGATGAGGATTTGATTATAACTACAAACACGAATATAAAGTGTTAAGAAACTACAAACATGGCGGATGTGCAAGACCAATGATGAAATGATTAGCTCACTTCAGAATTAAAATTTCCTGTTAATTTACTCACCCATGTCATCCAAGATGTTCATGTCTTTCTTTCTTTTTATGGAAAACATTTTCAGGATCACGTTGGAAAGGTCACACGTGACTTAGTCTTTGCACATTCGATGCTTCTGCCTACATCACGCGTGACCTTTCCAACGTGATTACATAGTGCGTGGAGCATCTCAGAGCAGTGCAAGATGAGCATTTGTGGTTAAAAAGTATATAATGTTTATTTTTTTAGAAAATGTCCGATGGTTTTTCTAGATTAGTCTCTTATTCCTCGTCTGGGATCATGTAGAGCTCTTTGAAGCTGCACTGAAACTGACATTCAACCCGTTGAACCCCAGTGAAGTCCACTATATGGAGAAAAATCCTGGAATGATTTCATCAAAAACTTTCATTTCTTTTCCACTGAAGAAAGAAAGACATGAACATTTTGGATGTGACAGAGACTAAGTGACAGAGCATCCTGTTAAAGACGCAATTAGTTTGTTGCAAAGCTTGCCTACTTTTATGCCACACACTCAAAAGAATGTACTTTTTCTTCATAAAGTCACTACTTGATTTTAGGGCGTAGTATATGTAGGCGAATATGGACGCAGATTTTCCCCTCCGTTCGGCTTTAATCGCTGTTTGACTACAAACATGGAGTTTTTCAGATTGTCCATCACGGCATTCTTTTCCGCTGCCTACAACACGAAATCGAAAGTAACTCGCTTTACCATTTCAATTCTTGTACAACACCATTATGACTAAAAGTTTGCTGAGAAGTATTTCCTACTAAAGCAAGGCGGTATTTGACTCTAGTCAAGCCATCCAATAGGAGCAGAGTGGGCGTGGCCTTGGACAACAACATGCACATTATGAGTGTTGAAGTTTTCCTACCAATTTGACAAAAGGGAAGACAACAGTCTTCTTTCTCTAGTCATGAAGCACCGATTTCAAAAACGTTTTAATTTTTCTACTTCATAAGCAGCCAAGATTTATTTGAAACCCATTTGCCAAATGTGAAGTACTCCTTTAATTCTACACTACTTGTAGAAACTCACACACACTAGAGGTTGCATGAAATGTAGTGACATTTTTATCCAGTCTTTGATTACATGACTCTTCACAATCTGCTTCCCTGGTGTAGCTTCTGTTTTATTTTCACCCAAAAACCCCGCATTCATCAAGCTCACGCTGCAGACATCCGAGTTCATTTGGGATTTTCTCGTCCAAGTTAAAATTTAAAGCTCAGAAACTCCTAAAACTCGTCGAGTGTTGCCCACAAGCGAACAAAAGCGAGTAACAGTGTTTCACTAATGTTTCATGTTTGATGAGCTTTGATGATAATTAAATTCATCCCTAATAAGACTGCAAATGACTGTACTTTTATCCGTCCCATCTGGATTTCATAAAGCTGCAATTACAAAGGCTTTTCTCGCACAATGCTTCGAGTCCGCTATGGGTTTGTGTCTGAATAAGTTCCAGCATTTCCAGTTTTGAATCATCTTCATAAAGATTTGGGGTTGGAAGAAAACAGTTTTTGCAGTAAAAGCAGTAATATTGTGAAATATTATTGTATTATAAATGTATAAAAACTGTTTTCTACTTTAATATGTTTATATGTTTACAGCTAAATAATCCAGTTGTCACTGGCACAACATATATATTTCAATAAATCATGCAAAATACAGTTTTAAGTGCAAGTTAATTTTGGACGCTGTGTGTACGCTTGACTACAGATACGACTGAAATCTCCCGCTCTCTCTCAATCTTTCTGCCGTAAACTACGTCTCACCTCACAGCGGAATATATTAGCTCAATTAATTTTAATTTCTGGATTAATATCTTCATGTCATTGTCAGCTTGAACTGTATAATTGTTCTCAGCGATCACTTCACCACCACACACACACGTTCATTGCTTTTGTAATGAATTAGCAGCATCTTATGCATGGATTATTAGTGCCACGGAGACTCTTAATTGTCTTTATTTGAAATTATAGGTCTTTTTTCCTCATGAGAAGTTTTCTAATATGTCTACCACAGTTCACAGTGCTGTATTATTTGATATCTTAATCATAAAGCGTGCACAAGCTCTGCAGTAGTAACGTCCCGGCGTGAGGAAAGCATGATTGTGAATGAGGTTAACGGCGGTTTTGAGGAGTGTCTCACTAATGTCCAGCGCTGGAGGCGTTCAGATGGACTCATTTATTGCGTGGCACTAACAGCTTTTACACTCGTTGAGTGTCTCGTTGGTCTATCAGGCTCTGATAATGTGTTCAATCGCATCCCATGCATTTGGCTGTGCTAAAACGAAAGAAAAAGAAGAGAACTTAGAACAACGTTCATTTTAAAGAAATAGCTCACCCACAAAAAGAAGAAAATAAAAGTAATTCTGCCATTATTTACTCTCATGATTTATATTATATTATATTATATTATATTATATTATATTATATTATATTATATTATATTATATTATATTATATTATGTTATGTTATGTTATGTTATGTTATGTTATGTTATGTTATGTTATATTATATAAAAAAGTAATTCTGCCATTATTTACTCTCTATATTATATTATATTATATTATATTATATTATATTATATTATATTATATTATATTATATTATATTATATTATATTATATTATATTACGTTATGTTACGTTATGTTATGTTATGTTATGTTATGTTATGTTATGTTATATTATATAAAAAAGTAATTCTGCCATTATTTACTCTCTATATTATATTATATTATATTATATTATATTATATTATATTATATTATATTATATTATATTATATTATATTATATTATATTATATTATATTACGTTATGTTATGTTATGTTATGTTATGTTATGTTATGTTATGTTATGTTATGTTATGTTATGTAATGTAAAAAAGTAATTCTGCCATTATTTACTCTCTATATTATATTATATTATTATATTATATTATGTTATGTTATGTTATGTTATGTTATGTTATGTTATGTTATGTTATGTTATGTTATGTTATGTTATGTTATGTTATGTTATATTATATAAAAAAGTAATTCTGCCATTATTTACTCTCTATATTATATTATATTATATTATGTTATGTTATGTTATGTTATGTTATGTTATGTTATGTTATGTTATGTTATGTTATGTTATGTTATGTTATGTTATATTATATAAAAAAGTAATTCTGCCATTATTTACTCTCTATATTATATTATATTATATTATATTATATTATATTATATTATATTATATTATATTATATTATATTATATTATATTATATTATATTATATTATATTATATTCAGTAACAAGCAGCATCAACAACATATCTTTTAAAGGAATAGTTCACCCATAAAAATAATACATAATTTAGTCTCATGCCTTTTCAGTCAGTAGTTATTTTTATTTTTTTATTTTATTTTATTTTATTTTATTTTATTTTATTTTATTTTATTTTATTTTATTTTATTTTATTTTATTTATTTTATTTTATTTTATTTTATTTTATTTTATTTTATTTTATTTTATTTTATTTTATTTTATTTTATTTTATTATTTTATTTTATTTTATTATTTTATTTTATTTTATTATTTTATTTTATTTTTATTCAGTAACAAGCAGCATCAAAATAATTTCAAATATTGAATATAATTTAGTCATAATTTACTCATGCCATTTGTCATTTTATTTTATGTTATTGTATTGTATTTTATTTTATTATTTTATTTTTTATTCAGTACCAAGCAACAACAAAATAATTTCCAATATTAAATAGTTAAGTCATAATCTTTTTATTTTATTTTTATATTTTTTATTTTATTTTATTTTTTATTCAGTAACAAGCAGCATAAAAATTATTTCAAATATTAAATATAATTTGGTCATAATTCAGTCTCATGCCATATCAGCCAGTAGATACTTTAATTTAATTTAAAACATTTTTTTTTATTTAATATTTTTAAATATTAAATAATGTTAAGTCATATATATATATATATATATATATATATATATATATATATATATATATATATATATATATATATATATATATATATATATATATATATATATTCTTTTCTTTTTTATTCAGTAACAAGCAGCTTCAAAATATTTTCAAATATTGAATAAAATGTAGTCATTATGCCATTTCAGTCAGTAGATAGTTTAATTTAATTTAATTTTATTTTGTGTTTATTTTATAATATTATTAAATATCAAATATTAAATAGTTTAGTCAAAAAAATATTTTTTTATTTTATTTGTATTTTACTTTTATATTTTTATGTATACTTTTCTTTTTTATTCAGCTTCAAAATATTTTCAAATATTATATAAAATGTAGTCTTATGCCATTTCAGTCAGTAGATATTTTTTATATCATATAATGTTATATTATATCATATGTTGTGTTATGTTAGCATCATTATGTCATTTGATGCTGCTTCAAATACTGTACATATATCCCAAACCCTTGTTGTTTCTGTCTGTCGTAAACTCTGGATCTTGTTCTGCCCGCTCTCATGGCGTGATGGACTGCTGCAGGCGTAAGTGGGCAGAATAAGCTGCAGAGTTGACGCCAGTAATCAAAAGTACAGTATCAATAGCATGACATTTTCTTGATTAATTCTGTTAGTGCTGTTCACACAAGACTAGATTTTAGAGTTGATTAAATCTGTTATCATCTATAAACTCTCCATAACATCCTCTGCATTTTCATCTCCCGTCAGTAAAGTCTTAATTAGCAGTGCTGCTCGTGTTATTGTCTCACAGTATTATAGGCTGTATGTTCACATAAATGTGAATATTATTATGGCTGTGGGATTATTTCTTTGTTTTATGTGCATAACAAGGTTGCATTATGGAAACTCGAAGTGAAATTCATAAAGTTGTTCCGCCGGGACGGAAACTGCTGGTGGGATCGGATTGTGTTTCTTTCACCCACACCTAGTTTCAATGAATTAATTATCTGTATCATTCTCTCGTTAAGATCTGATTAGGATTAAACGGTTGGAATGATATTATTTGTGCTCCTGTTCACTGTAATTGCATATGACACAGGAAATACACAGGAAATTGTGTTTGCTCGTCAGATTTAATTGTACGGATCAGAAACGGGAGAAAGCTTGGTTTGCCGCCCTGCAGTTCTGTTAATTTTCACAGGTTTGCTTTGTTGAAATGATTGCAGCGGTCCTGAAAGGCACAAACTTTAAGTCCGTAGCAGTAGGGAGGACCAGCTTCATATTAATGCCCATGGTTTTGAAATTAAACGCTCAGCAAGTGTGTTTAGGAGGATTTGCACATATTTTAGCTTTATTTTGAACTCCAACAGCTTGATGCATTGTGTGTCTCGGGTGTTTCTTCAACTGTGGCCACTTTTGATCCTGCTAAAGTTTAAAACAATTAACTTTCTTTGGTTTGATTTTTTTTCTCCCAGACCATCAACACTTCCATCACATCTCAAATGATGTATTCTGTTGATATTCTGTGGTGGAAAGGATACTTTAAACATGTGTTAATGTGTCTTTTTAGTTAGGTAAATCACAGAATAAACCCCGTCAGGGTGGTCAGGTGATCTTGCATCAGCCTGAAGAGGTTTATTCTGCAATAACAACCAGCTGGAAGTACATTTTCCCACTTATTACATGGCTACTTGCCACATAAGTAAATAATTAGACATGAAATATTGATCTGAGTCGAAATATTTTATTAGCTCTTTAAACACTAGCTTCCGCAGAGAGAGCAGTCGCTAGTTCAAACTAGACAGACATTACGGTACAGTCACAGCACGTCTTAAACAGCATTTCTCAACATAAATTATTATGGGGATAAGAGATATTGATCTGAGATGAAACTGATTTAAAATCATACCTGTTTGTTATCTTAGAATCCATTACAGTGAACAAAACAAGTGCAAAATGCAGCAGCTGTGTTTGCATGAAACAAGAGAGAGCGAGTCCACGATACCTGATAACATGATTTAATTTAAATATCGATTTGACTTTTTGTTTTAATATTTTATTAGCTCACCAAATGCAAAACTTCCCCAAAGAAAAAACAAACATTTGTAGCAAGTGTACATGGATGGCGTGATTGACCAATCAGAATCGAGTATTCCACAGAGCCGTGTAATAATTTGTTTTAAGGCCCGTTCACACCAAGAACGATAACTTTGAGGATAACTATAGTGATGACTATATTAGTGCAGTTTGTCTTCTGTCACTTTAAAGGGTAAGTTCACCCAAAAATGAAAATAATGTCGTTCCACACCCGTAAGACCTTCATTCATCTTCAGAACACAAATTAAGATATTTTTGATGAAATCCGATGGCTCAGTGAGGCTTGCATTTAAATCAATCATGTGAGTACAGTGGTATCATGATATCATTTCTTTGTCGTTATTGATATAGTTGTGGTGTGAACTCTGATATATATATATATAGCTTTGTAGTTAAATTTTATATATATATATATATATATATATATATATATATATATATAGCTTTGTAGTTAAATTTTATATATATATATATATATATATATATATATATATATATATATATATATATATATATATAGCTTTGTAGTTAAATTGTATATATATATATATATATATATATATAGCTTTGAAGTTAAATTATATATATATATATATATATATATATATATATATATATATATATATATATATATATATATATATATATATATATATATATATATATATATATATATATATATATATATATATATATATATATATATATATATATATATATATATATATATATATATATATATATATATAGCTTTGAAGTTAAATTATATATATATATATATATATATATATATATATATATAGCTTTGTAGTTAAATTTTATATATATATATATATATATATATATATATATATATATATATATAGCTTTGTAGTTAAATTTTATATATATATATATATATATATATATATATATATATATATAGCTTTGTAGTTAAATTAAATATATATATATATATATATATATATATATATATATATAGCTTTGTAGTTAAATTTTTTATATATATATATATATATATATATATATATATATATATATAGCTTTGTAGTTAAATTAAATATATATATATATATATATATATATATATATATATATATAGCTTTGTAGTTAAATTTTATATATATATATATATATATATATATATATATATATATATATATATATATATATATAGCTTTGTAGTTAAATTATATATATATATATATATATATATATATATATATATATATATATAGCTTTGTAGTTAAATTTCATATATATATATATATATATATATATATATATATAGCTTTGAAGTTAAATTATATATATATATATATATATATATATATATATATATATATATATATATATATATATATAGCTTTGTAGTTAAATTTTTTATATATATATATATATATATATATATATATATATATATATATATATAGCTTTGAAGTTAAATTATATATATATATAGCTTTGTAGTTAAATTTTATATATATATATATATATATATATATATATATATATATATATATATATATATATATATAGCTTTGAAGTTAAATTATATATATATATATATATATATAGCTTTGAAGTTAAATTATATATATATATATATATATATATATATATATATATATATATATATATATATATATATATATATATATAGCTTTGAAGTTAAATTATATATATATATATATATATATAGCTTTGAAGTTAAATTATATATATATATATATATATATATATATATATATATATATATATATATAGCTTTGAAGTTAAATTATATATATATATATATATATATATATATATATATAGCTTTGTAGTTAAATTATATATACATATATATATATATAGCTTTGTAGTTAAATTATATATATATATATAATCGATTAATCTCATCTACCAAAAGTTTGTACAAATATGTCTATATACTCTCTAAAAATGTGTTTATATACTCTCTCTCTCTCATGCACACACACACACACACACACACATATATATATATATTAGTGCTGTCAAACGATTAATCACAAAGTTTGTTTTTACATAATATATGTGTGTGTACTGTTTAATTATTATACATAAATAAATACACAGACATGCATGTTTATATATTTAAGAAAAATATACATTTATATATAAAATATTTATATAATATAAATTACAATATATACATGTAAATATTTCTTAAATATATACATGCATGTTTGTGTATTACTTATAGTAACTTATTTTGGATGCGATTAATTGTGATTAATCTTTTGACAGCATTTATATATATAAGGGCTACACCATAATAATTATAATGAAAATCATTGACAATAAATGTCATTATCGATTAGTCATGTCTGCCCAACTTCTGCCAGATGCGTCAAATTACAGCACTGAATAACACATTTCTATGAACAAAATGCATCTAAACATAGTGGAGGAAACAGAATAGTTATGATTACCATCCTTGGTGTGAACGGGCCTTGGTTTTGTAAAACTAATTTTTTTTATTTTTTTTTTTTATTATTCAATTCAATTCAATTCAATTCACATTTATTTATAGCGCTTTTCACGATAAATATTGTTTCAAAGCAGCTTTACAGAGAATGCATGTCAACATTACAATTGAAAGAGAATGCAGTTAGCAAATAATGTAATAATTTAGGCAATTCATTTACAATCACTGTTAGCAGTTTAACTGAAAGAAGCAATGAGCTCCTGGAAATAATCAATTACATATTAACAATAGTTTTTTTATTAACAATAGAAATTTATGGTAAATTAAACATTTTAAGATTGAAAGTCTGGGTCTCAGATGGGTGAAAGAATAAAAGCTATAAATAAATGAAGACAGTAAGATTTTTTCAAGACAGTTTTAACATGACTTTCATTTAAAAAGAATCTTGGAATCCTCGTAAAAGGAAAATCCCGCTCTGGGAGCGTTCAGAAACACCCACTGATGTTCCTCTTTCACACGCTTTCCCCTCCAGGTTTTGAACTCTCTCACTGTGACGAACCTGGCGTGCCTCAGTTTGGATCCAAAATCAGCGACCAAGGCCACTTTGCTGGCAGTGTGGTCACGTATCGCTGTGATCCGGGCTACAGTCTCCATGGCAGCAGCGTGTTGAGATGTATGACGGGCGAGAGGCGGACGTGGGACCACCCGCTCCCCTCCTGCATAGGTAATGAGCGCAGCGCTTCACATGCAGCCGGAGAGACGTCGACTGGCCGGAAGAGCAGACTAACATACTGCATTTAAAAAGCAATGCTTTTTCTTTCACAGTCTGTTTAGAAGCAGATGCAGTATACTGTATATAGTGTACAGTAAGCAAGTATTTAGTTCCAAACGCAGCCATTTGCATCCTTAATCCTGAGGATTTATCCTTACATGGATTCCACTTAATTGGACTTGCAGCTGTGTCTAGTGTGTATCTGTGTGTGTGTGTGTGTGTGTGTGTGTGTGTGTGTGTGTGTGTGTGTCTACAAACACCTTGCATGTTCTGTTGTGAATAATTGATCCCCGGCAGTGTCACGCGTCTCAGTGTTTGATGTGTTTACAGCATGATTTCAGTCCTCCACCATCTTACAGGTCTCACCCAATCAAACTCTGATCCCGATGCAGTGTGAGGGTTTGTGTAATTGTTGTTTTTGTTCACCTGCATCATGTAAACACGAGACTGAAGCTGAGGTGTGTCATTTTTCTGATGGTAAACACTTTCTTTTATCCCACTATAATGTACAGAGACAACTGTAATAATCTGTGGTTATGCTTTTCAGTAAGGTTCAGTTTATTGGCACGAGTTGTGCGTGTGATTTTTTTTATTTTTTTTTTTTATAAAATAATAATAAATATTTTATGATAGATGTTTTATACTTATATTTAAAAATATTTCATAGAAATTTTTTTTTTTTTTATTTATCCCATTATAATGTACAGAGACAACTGTTATTAAACCATAGTTATGATTTACAGTAAGGTTAAATGTACTAGTATGAGTTGCATTTTGCAGCATTTATTAATTAAGGTTAATGTTCTTCCACAAACATTAATATTAGTGTGTGTGTATGTAATGTTTTTGTATATATATATATATATATATATATATATATATATATATATATATATATATATATATATATATATATATATAGTCATTTATATTAATAGTTAATATAATAATAATAATTTGATACACATTGTACATTTATATTTATAAATATTTTAGATTTATTTAATTTATTTAATGAAAATATAATTATATATATAAACATACATACATGTGTATGTATATATAATTTTTATTTTTTTATTAAAAATACATATTATGTTTATTTTTTATTATTATTAATGTATTTGTCAAAAATAGTAATTTCAGAGCTGTAGCATGTAATTAAATAGATGTAATTTTTCATATTTTCATATTTTATATATATATATATATATATTATTTTGATACAAATTGTTTTCTTATGTTTATAAATATTTTATATTCATTTAATTTATTTAATAAAAAAAAAATATATATATATAATTTTTATTAAAGAATAATAAATATTAAAGAATAATAAATATTATCATTTGTATTATTATTAATTTAACTGTTATCAATAGTCAGAGCTGTAGCAAGTAATTAAATAAATGTGAAGACAAACATTTTTAATTTTGAAAAACCATGAATTATGCACCAGAAAGTAAGAAGTTTGCATTTTTGATGTCTTCTTGACTGTGAACATATGCAAATCATCTTGGTGTGTCGCCTGTTTATTTGGTCAATTGAGAACTACAAAACATTTAGCTTAGCAATTAATGCTAGTTTAGATGTTTACTGGTAGTGTTTGTGTTTTGCCGTTCCTGGTTTCATTTGCATTGTTAATCAGAGACTGCTTCATTGCTCAAATCCTGAGTTTAATGTGCTGAAAAGAGCTTGCACTGTTAATGACTAGATAATCTTTTGTTCACGTAGCCTTGAGATTCATACAGTGCAAACAGAAATTCTCATGAGGGAAAATGTTTTTGGAGTACATACTCATTTGCAGAGTGAATATTCATAATTGCCATGCTGAAAAGACCAGCATATGTTGTGTTTTGGATGCTGGTTTGCTGTTTTCCGGAGCGGGATGTTGTCCAAAGGTGGTTTGTCCAGCAGATGCTTAATTATAGACTCAAACTTCTTAACCTGCAAATCACATTCAATTACTAGATTAACAGCTCTTGCACTAGTTTAAGAAGCAAGACATTGGCTATATTGTTTGCAGGTTGCCAGTATAAGGTGTTTTTCACTCATTTAGCATGACTCCACCAACATTATTTCATTCTTGTTTAAATTCCTAATTATCCTACATGCTGTTTTTATGACCCCAAATTAATTAAGAGCACATGGATTATTTATACTTTAAAAATCAATTTATCACACTGCATGACCATTTGAACCGCGAAAAGGTCAAACCAGTTATAATACTTAAAACACGCATGTGTAATTTCTTAAAAATGTTGAAAAAGTACAAACCCGATTCCAAAAAAGTTGGGACACTGTACAAATTGTGAATTAAAAAGGAAAGCAATAATTTACAAATCTCATAAACTTATATTTTATTCACAGTAGAATATAGATAACATATCAAATGTTGAAAGTGAGACATTTTGAAATGTCATGCCAAATATTGGCTCATTTTGGATTTCATGAGAGCTACACGTTCCAGAAAAGTTGGGACAGGTAGCAATAAGAGGCCGGAAAAGTTTAATGTACATATAAGAAACAGCTGGAGGACCAACCTTATCATTTTGGTCAATTGGCAACATGATTGGGTATAAAAAGAGCCTCTCAGAGTGGCAGTGTCTCTCAGAAGTCAAGATGGGCAGAGGATCACCAATTCCCCCAATGCTGCGGCCAAAAATAGTGGAGCAATATCAGAAAGGAGTTTTTCAGAGAAAAATTGTTATCATCATCTACAGTGCATAATATCATCCAAAGATTCAGAGAAAACTGGGACGCCATGTCATCCGGACTAAAGAGGACAAGGACAACCCAAGGCTGGAAAGGCACCATCAATGCTGAAAGGTATATCCAAGTTCTAGAACAACATATGCTCCCATCCAGACGTCGTCTCTTTCAGGGAAGACCTTGCATTTTCCAACATGACAATGCCAGACCACATACTGCATCAATTACAACATCATGGCTTCGTAGAAGAAGGATCCGGGTACTGAAATGGCCAGCCTGCAGTCCAGATCTTTCACCCATAGAAAACATTTGGCGCATCATAAAGAGGAAGATGCGACAAAGAAGACCTAAGACAGTTGAGCAACTAGAAGCCTGTATTAGACAAGAATGGGACAACATTCCTATTCCTAAACTTGAGCAACTTGTCTCCTCAGTCCCCAGACGTTTGCAGACTGTTATAAAAAGAAGAGGGGATGCCACACAGTGGTAAACATGGCCTTATCCCAACTTTTTTGAGATGTGTTGATGCCATGAAATTTAAAATCAACTTATTTTTCTCAGTTTAAACATTTGATATGTCATCTATGTCATATTCTGAATAAAATATTGAAATTTGAAACTTCCACATCATTGCATTCTGTTTTTATTCACAATTTGTACAGTGTCCCAACTTTTTTGGAATCGGGTTTGTATGTTCTTTGTCAGCAACTCAACTTTACATCATACATTTTTAACCATGTCGTTCAGATCAGCTTTGTCCATTTAAAATAAGATTGTCTTGGAATTTAAACAATAATCACATTGTTTTTATTTCTTTTTTTCTTTTTTCTTTCCAATGGGTTACTTACATTTTCCAGTTTACTTAAAGAGGACCTATTATGTGCTTTTACAAAGTCTTGATTTTGCTTTTGGGCTCTGTTAGAAGAGGTTTGCATGCATTATTTTCCTCATATTCTCCATTGTTGCAGCTCCTCTCTTCCCAGTCTGTCAGTATCGCTCTGTTTAGTTCCTGTCTCTATGAAGCCCCTCCTTCTGAAAAGCACACTGTGCTCTGATTGGTTGGCTGGAGCAGTGTGTTGTGATTGGTGTTTGGGAAATGTCCCACCCCTTACCATAACCACCAGTTTCAACACACTACTAACTAACTCAAACAGGCCCCGCCCCTTTATTCTGCATATAAATTATGTAAATGAGGAATATTGTGACAAAAAAAAACATAATAGGTGCTCTTTAAACTACTGTCGTTGTCTATGTAGTCAGCAAAGTACACCAGAACAGAGCCCCATTCTCAAAACACCCTATACAACTTCAGTTAAGTTTACTGGTGTCGTAGAGTCATAAATATTTATGGTAGTCCGGCATGTTCTTGGCTTTTGTATGATGAAATTGATGAACAATAGAGCAGTCAGAACGAAGTAGCCGTGCTCTCTGAAGACAGAATCCCGATGAGCAGATGCTTGAAGCTTGCCTCAGGGATCTACTTGCTCTTATGACAGCACCTTGGGAATTTCAACATCAAAATGGTGCACATTGAGGCTGTACTAAATATTTCATGCAAAAGCTAGCTGATAAATGCCTCCCTTTTATACGGCTATTTTCCCTCTTCACAAAACAGATCACATGCAATTATAAAATGAAATATAAAATATTAATTTAGGTAGGTTTTTTTTTGTTTTTTTTCTCCCTGACGAAGCAAATTCACCGTCCAGATCACTTTCTGCTGTTGTTCCAGCCATCATGTTTAGTCAAAATTGATTTTGCATGATTTGTATCTGGGTTGCCAGAGACATTAGTGTTGCATGTGATTAAATGATATATAGAAGGCAATGAAAGAACGCTCCCTTTACAATCGCTGGAGCTGTCAATCAAACAGCAAGAGTGTCTTGGGCTCCGACTAGAAACATCAAATATTTTATTTACATCATGTTTGCACTGTTAGTTATGATGAAAGCATTCATTAGTTTGCAGAAATTGCGACAAGATCACTGCTTTCATGCGCTCAACATCGACTACAATGCAACCTTTCATGCCACGATCATAATATAATGCTATAATCAACACTTTTCACAATCAGTAAACCTTGAGAACTGTAATAGTAACACAATCGTGCTAAAATCTCACAACAAGCAGAGCATTCAAATCAGAGGGGTAAAATGCCCTTTAGTTCTAAATTATGACTATTTTTGATGTAAAAATCATATTAACATTATAAGTGAAGCCCAGGAAACATTATAAAACAATAAGTTCATGACCACTCTTCACCAGGTGAAAAATATTCATTAAATGAGTGATTAGTGATGTTTGCCTTTACTGTTGTTCATATTGGGTTTGGGGGCAAATTAATTGCAAAAGAACTGTAAGAATAACTGTTTTCTAACAGGTTTTGGTTGGACAAACACATAGTCCTCCAAAATAACATTCTTGGTTGATTCAAACAAAGTGTTGCTGTACACTCGGGATGCTCGAACGAACAAAGCAATGTTTTGATATTGCCACAGAATTACTGTTCACCGCTTTCAGGGGAATCAGTGGTTGTCTCTGCATATTAAACTCTTCATATTCACACAAAAACCTGAAAAATGACACACTCCAGCTCTAAAGTGGCCATTGAAAAGATATCAGACGTAATAATCTCCAGGGGCAGGCTTTCATTTTCTGGAGTGTTTGTCTTGGCCGTCTCTGTGTTCGTTACCATTGTAATGACAGTAGTTTCTTTTTGTCATAAGGAAATCTGTTTGCTCATGAGATCAGTATTTGCTCCATAATTCGGTACAGAAACAAGTGCTTTAATGAGCGATGTAGTGCAGATATTGGGGCCGCAGTAATGAATATGATAATACTTCCTTTATTTTTGTGATATATGCAGCGGTCCTCTGCTTTTCATGCAAGACTGAGCTCATAAATAACATGGACAGAGTTTTAACATTAATTAATGACATGCACAAGGAATGTAGTTAAAAGTGCCGTCTAGTGCATGCATAATTACAGCCCATTGTTGCATGGCCTCGTCGGGATGATGAGGGGGTGGCGTGGTCGAGTCAGATCCAGCAACAGATATTCCAGCGGCCCGAGTCTCCGCAGAGCATCATTAATGGCAGAATGAATACATCGGCGTCGTGGGTGGGAGTTGACGGCACAATAACTTCATGTTTTGATCTATTGTAGCGGAGTGTGGGGGAAGTTTTAAAGGTGAGTCATCCGGACGGATACTGTCTCCCGGATACCCCTTCCCGTATGACAACAACCTCCGTTGCACATGGACCATCGAGGTGGACACCGGCAACACTGTCAGGTGACTGTTTATTAACTCGCACAAGCTCTTTATGTTGGGTTGGACTTTAGCAATTCCAATTCCCAGTTTCGATTCCAAAGTGGCAAGAAAATGAAGTCAAATATTTAGAGATCAAACATCTGTCTCTTTTTACAAAACATGTCATTGCAGCTGAATGCCATGAACAAAAATCAGCAGCTTAAAGAACATTTTTGAACTGTTGCCTTCGGTTTTATCACAGCAAATGTGACCGAGCTAAAGAAAAAACACATTATTAAATACAAGCAAACAATAGTAAAATAAGAACAAATAAGCAATAGCAAACAAAAATACGAAAGTTATTCAGTCGAGAGCAGTGAGTGATTTCCTCTTTGTCTTTTGTTGTTTGATTATCATTAATGAAACAGACGGCAGCAGGTTTATTAGGCTGCTGTCACCTTAAGAGCAAATGCACGGATCCATTATACTGTTACTAGGTGTGTGTGACGACACACTTAACTCAAGAGATGATACATGATGCTGGGTTCACAACGAGACGGATGATAATTTTAAGAAAAAATATATTTAAGGAATCTTCAATGACAAAATATGACTGGAAAAATAGTATTTTATTTGATTGAAAGTCACAAAATGCAAAACATTGCAGGTGCAATTTACTAACCTTTTAACTAATCTAGAGCTGTCACTAACGATTATTTTGGTAATCGAGTAGTTTTGACAATTAATTGACTAATCAGATAATATTTTTGTGGTAATAAAAGTAAAATTACTTCAAATACATATATAGTAACCAAGAGGCAATAATAATTGGTTTACATAAAGTATTAAAATTAAGTAATTTTATGGTTTTATTGAACAACACTGTTAAAAAAAACCCCAATGTAATCAACTTATTTATTTATTATAACAAATGCCTGCAGAGGACGCAAATGGCCTGGCGATTGTTGTTGTTACACTTTACAGCAGATCAAATCCTTGACCATTTCATTCAAATATCTACTTAATCTTTAATATTTGGCCACTTCTTTACAGTAGAAATGCTACACTGTAATTTCTTGAACAACAACATGTGGACATCAAAACATGCAATAAACTTTTATTTTAATCTCATCACATTTTAATATCACGAGATCTGATCATACCCCTCACTGTTACACATCTGATTTCTGTGTTTACATGGATACTCATTATAGGGCATTTTGACATAATTTCATATGTATTTGTTCGTTCAAATGCAAGAATATGCGAAAGAGAACTCAATTCCGTATTCGCACGCTGTATGAGAGACAGATTTCTGTGCACGCAACGGAAAACAGAGCGCATGTTCTCTTCCGCTGCTTCTTGCACTTGAATAGTTTAAAATCGCTTGAATGTTTGCATTGGCAATACTTCACAAAATGATTCTCTATTCCAAAATGCCACATGCTGGTGACCCCTACTGGTCAAAACAGTGCAAATGCAGTGAAAACTCAGCCCGAACTTGCAAAAAAAAAGAGAAACTTTTAAAGTCCAGTTGCAAATGTTTTATTGAAGGTGTAATCATTAAATGCAATTAATAAATCATCTAATACCATTCAATATGAAGTGTCTTCTTTATAATATGTGATATTTTATTGAATTGTAGGGCTTGTTTTGTTCATTTTATGGAGTTTTTATGGTTAATCAGTCTTCATAAATGTGTCATTAAATGTGAACAAATTTAAAAATAAATTGAACCTAGATCAGGTAAGAATCATATGTGGTCACTGGTTCATGAGATCGCCTCCATCACTATCGAGAGTCCTGGTTATTTAAGAAATTGCATAATAATTGACTCTGACCTGAAGTGAAGTACATCTACCTACATAAATGTCATTTTATTTTCATTACGATTGAGGACTTTGACCTTTGTTTATGGTGCTGTATTAGTCTTTATTTGATGAGGGACACGCTTGCTGAGGAAATAAATGATTGAAAGTTTGCTATAATTAATTATTGGTAACACTTAAGATTCCATTAACTAAAATTAACAATGATCAATACACCTGTTGCAGTATTTATTCGATTTGTTAATGAAACCTCATTAGGAAGTGTTACCAAATTATGTATTTGATTAGATTACTTCTTACTTCAGAATTTCAGTGTGAATTGAAATGTTTTATTTTTCTTTAGTCTGCAGTTCTTGGCGTTTGACACAGAGGCGTCACACGATATCCTGAAGGTTTGGGACGGACACCCTGAAAACGAGATGGCTCTGAGGGAAGTGAGCGGTTCGCTGTTACCGGACGGCATCCACAGCACTCTCAACATCGTCACCATCCAGTTTGAGACCGACTTCTACATTAGCAAATCTGGATTTGCCATTGACTTCTCTAGTAAGTACTTTTCTTCAAAACCAGTTTCACACTACACTAATAAACTAATAAGCGAAACATCTTTAGTAAGGATTGATGGCATGACTAAAATGCTTTTTAATCATTTCAAACCCAAATTGATTCAAAACGTTTAGTTTGAGTCATCACTGTTGTACCCTGTTTCTTTCATGTATACATTTTTTTTTTTTACTTATGAACATAAATGCTGCTGTTTATTTCTAAAAGATAACATTGGTGCATATAAATATTTTTGATGTTTTTCAAAAGTTTTGGGTCGTAAGATTTGTTGTTGTTGTTGTTGTCTCACCAATGCTGCGTTTATTTGATCAAAAATACAGTAAAAATTGTGAAATATTACAATTCAAAACAGTTGTTTTCTATGTGAATATACAGTAGGAGTCTTCTGTTTTCTTAATTTTGAGGCACATTTAGACATTTTAAAAGTAAAACCGGGTTAAAAATAGGAGCTTAAGAACAGGTGCATTTATTTGGTCAAAAAAAAAAAAAAAAAAAAAAAAAAAACAGTAAAAATTGTGAAATATTGCAGTTCAGAACAGCTGTTTTCTGTGTGTCTGCAAACCTATTTTTTTAAGTTTGGATCGCATTAAGGTCAATCCAGTTTAAAAGCAGGATCTTAAGAACAGGTGCATTTATTTTTAAAAAAGAAAAAAAAAAGTGAAATATTTTTACAAATTTAAAATAATTGTTTTCTATGTGAATATATTTTCTATTTTCTATGTAAAATATAATTTATTCACGTGATCAAAGCTGAATTTTCAGCATCATTGCTCCAGTCTTCAGTGTCACATGATCCTTCAGAAATCATTCTAATATGATGATTTGCTGCTCAAGAAACATTTATGAGTTGTGCTGCTTACGATTTTTGTGAAAACCGTGACAGATTTTATTTATCAGGATTCGTTGATGAATTGAAAGTAAAAAAAAAAAAAAAAAAAACTGCATTTATTTGAAGCATAAATCTTTTGTAACATTATAAATGTCTTCACTGTCACTTTCAATCAGTTTAATGCATCCTTGATGGACAAAAGTGTTCATTTTTTAAAAGAAAAGAAGCAGCTTACTGATCCCAAACTTTTGAATGTAATTGTCTAAAAAAGCTGCTTGGCCCTCTGTTAGAAGAAAGAAAAAGCCATTTCAGAGTAAATGCATAAAAATGGCATCCATTAGCGAGCGATTTTCCAGTCAAACAGGCCGCTGTAGCTCAGCCGTATTTCACACCTGCATTAGATAGTGTTCTGCTTAGACGGAGCCCCCAGTGAGCCATTGTACAGCGCCGAGGCCATGTGACCTCATTTCAGAGCGGGACATGCTACCTCCTGCGGAGATATCCCGGTAAGTGAAAAGTGAGCACAGCTAGTCACTGTTCTCGTTTCGCAGGTTCAGTGGCGACCGCCTGCAGAGATCCGGGGACGCCCATGAACGGCAGCCGCAGCGGCGAGGGGAAGGAGCCGGGCGACACGGTGACCTTTGCGTGTGATCCCGGATACGACCTGCAAGGCGAGCCCAGGATCACCTGCATTCAGGTGGACAACAGATTCTACTGGCAGCCCAGTCCTCCTACCTGCATCGGTGAGATTTATTCAATTTGCAGCACTGCCGCCAGAGACCTGTAAAATACAAGCAGCCCCTCATTTCACACTTGTCAGCTCTGACGAAATGACTAAAATAACTGGCAGAAATGACTTGAATCACCCTTTATAAAGGCCTGGAATAATAAATCTCTTTGATGGAAATTTCTGATCGCTTGCCCAGTCAGCGCTTATACTTCTGGGTTTTAGGAAACTGGGGTGAAGACTTCCCATGATAAATGCTTCTAGGATACTACATTTATTTTGTGGATAGCGGCAGTCTGCAAAACCTATTTTCTTAAGTTTGAGTCACATTTAAACATTTTAAAGGTCAATCCGGTTTAAAGCCAGACCAGGAGCTGAAGAACAGTGGGAAGAAGGGCACTTATCAGCTTTCCTGATGAATATTAATGATGTGAAAATGACTCGGCTTGTCACTACATGATATATCTGCCAACAAAGCGATTTACTCCTGTGACATCTAGCCGTTTTGAGATTAAACTTTATTAACACTACCCATAATCTGTGTTTTCCAGCTCCTTGTGGTGGGAACATTACAGGCTCATCTGGATTCATTCTGTCACCGAATTTCCCCCACCCGTACCCGCACAGCAAAGACTGTGATTGGTTCATCACGGTTCACCCTGATTACGTCATCTCCTTGGCTTTTATCAGGTAAGATCTTAACTGTGTTTTACGTGAAGGATTAAATGTCATTATGAAAACTTGGAGATACATTATTGATGTAAAATAAATCAGAAGGGTTAGTCTAAAGTTTTTATACGTAATATGTGTGTATATATATATATATATATATATACATATAATGTATATGTGTGTGTGTGTGTGTGTGTGTGTGTGTGTGTGTGTGTGTGTGTGTGTGTGTGTGTGTGTGTGTGTGTGAATATCTGCTTACCAAGGCTGCATTTATTTAATCAAAAATACAGTAAAAATTCTGAAATATTATTACAATTTAAATAGCTGTTTTTTATGTGAATATTTATTAATAATCATAAATGTTTCTTGAGCAGCAAATCATCATATCAGAATGATTTCTGAAGGATCATGTGACACTGAAGACTGGAGTAATGATGCTGAAAATTCAGCTTTGATCACAGGAATAAATTACATTTTACTATATATTCACATAGAAAATGGCTATTTCATTTACTAATTAAATTACTAATTTTACTAATTTTATTTATTATCAAATAAATACAGCCTTGGTGAGCAGAAGAGACATAAAAAATGTTTAAAAAAGTTGTAATGTTTTATATAATAATGTTATATAATATTATTATATAAAACATTACAACTTTTTACACACACACACACACACACACACACACACACACACACACACACACACACATATATATATATATATATATATATATATATATATATTAGTCATTAAATTATGAGAAAAAACTTGTTAAATTACGAAAACAAATTCATTAAATTATGAGAAAAAAGTCGAGATAAAATGTTGAGAATAAAGTCATTAAATTACGAGAAAAGTCGTTAAATTATGAGAACAAATTTGTAATTTAACGAAATTGTTCTCATAATTTAACGACTTTTTTCTCGTAATTTAATGACTTTATTCTCAACATTTTATCTAAACTTTTTTCTTGAAATTTAACGAGTTTTTTCTCGAAATTTAACAACTTTAATCTCGAGATGGTTTTATTTTTTTATTATTACTTGGCCCTAATCCTCTTCCGTAAATATATATATGTACACACACAAAGTCAAACCAAAAAGTATTCACACATTTTTGATATTTTTGATATATTGATATATTTTTGAAATATTTTTACTAGTGGCTGCAGGACACTATAGTTAATTTCTGTAAGTGAGGATAGTAAAATAAAATAAACCGTGACATATTATACCCAAAAATTCTTCATACAGTGGACTACTGGTAAAACTGATAAACATCTGGAACCAAAAATGATTCATACACTTTGACCTGACTACTTTAACCTGAAGATTATTTCTTTCTGACACAGTTTAACTCTGGGATCTTGTCATATTTTATTACCATTTATTTTTTTAAACTATAGTGATTAAACTGAATTAATGGATGAAATGTTCAAGGTGTCTGAATACATTTTGGTTTGACTGTATATATGTATATGTGACCCTGGACCTCAAAACCAGTCATAAGGGACAGTTTTTTGAAATTGAGATTTAGATTTATACATCATCAGCTGAATAAATAATCTTTCCATTGATGTATGGTTAGTTAGGATAGGACAATTTTTGGCCGAGATACAAAAATTTGAAAATCTGGAATCTGAGGGTGCAAAAAATAAATACAAATATTGAGAAAAATCTTTAAAGTTGTCCAAATGAAGTCCTTAGCAATGCAGAAAAAAATATTTTTTTGATATATTTACAGTAGGAAATTTACAAAATATCTTCATGGAACATGATCATCACTTAATATCCTAATGATTTTTGGCATAAAAGAAAAATCGTTAATTTTGACCCATACAATGTATCGTTGGCTATTGCTACAAATATATCCATGCTCCAGGGTCACATATACAACATAACTTCTTCAATGCTGTACTTTTTTTCACAACTCATGATCTTAAGTTTTATATTATTAAGTCTAATCTTAAGTTTTCCCCCCACAAATCTCAGTCTTTTAAGACTTTTTTAACATTTATATTTTCTTCATTACAATCAGATGATGGATACACCACCTAGACATCTTTGACTTTGTCCCACAAAAATATCAAACTGAATTTTTGAACAGGTGAATCATAGAAGAGATGTATTCTAGTCATTGTCAGAGTGATTTGCATTTTTAATGCATCGTTGAATAAATTATTACATCCGAACATATAAAATGAGTGTCACGTCACTGACCCATAACTGCTTCCGTCTTAGACTGTAAATTAGAATATGATATTGATATCAGACTCTGATCTGTGCACCAAAAACTCGATTAATTTCAAATTAACACATGACTTGGAATTGTGTTTTTATCAGCATGGTAATTGGGAAAAGATTTCTCCAGATAGATGAGATGAGTCAAAGTGACATTATCACAGTATTTACAAAATCCTCTCAAATTAATGGCATATAGTTGGTGCAGATTTGGGATAATAAACAAATCTTCATAATGACATTAATACGGCCGCCTGCTCTCATTGCAGTACTTAAATGTGAAGTGCAATGTTTTCTGACTACATTTACCCAAAGCGTCGCTGTGCCATTTATGTGCATTTTCCACCCACATCGGATGTTTCCACTTCATAATATTCCCCACCTAAAACATACAGAAAAGGCTCTTCAAAACATTTTCTGCCTCTGATGACCCAAAAGGTCTTTTAGGAAGATCACAGACCCGCACACTGAAAACTGGATGGAGCTTGTGATGTCGTCAACAAGCACTTGATACATTTTCATGTTTTCAATAGGATGCTGCTTGTTTTCTCTTCCTGTTTTACACACTTTATAGGCATTTTGCAGTTCTACACAGAGATTTAAAGGGCTAGTTCACACACAAAAGTGAAAGTTTTGTCATTATTTACTCATTTCAAACTGCTATTTCTTCTGTGCTACACAAAAATTAAAATAGTAAACAACCTTCACACATCTGTTTTTCATATGACAGCTTAAAGTACCAAAATTTACATTAAAATACCATATCAGAGTGACTTGTGAGTAGGGATGCATGATATACATCGGCCATCATGACTCGGCTGATATATGTTCGTTTTTAATGTTATTGTTACCGGCCTGATAAGAAAATTCGGCCGATATATTAAAGCCGATAAATTATGGTTTATTTCCATCAGCTGAGACACTGATGGTTTTGAATTGCTTGAAATATGATTGGAGTCCCTTCAAAAAGTGCAACATGTGCAGCTCAAATCTGAAATATAATTACATGAGCAATATCACATGAGTAGCCGTGCGATATGGCTGTATAATGTGATTCGGTAGGTAATCACAGTGCTGATATACAGCTATTTCTTGTGTGATATTGCGTTTATACAACAGTTCGACGATATGAGTGTGTAAATAAATAAGAAACAACAACAGAGTGTCTTTAAAACCCTCTTTTGTGAGGAACTACTTCCCTCCGCCACATATTCAAATCTGAAGTTGACAGTTTGACCACACCTCTGTTGCTAAATCAACTAAAACTTTAGAACTAGTAAAGTTTGCCGCCATCTAAGACTGTATTAATGTAACTTTCACTTAGGGCTGCAAAATTTATTGCAACTTTATTGCACGTAATTTAGCAAAGGCTGCGATTATTTTATGCGCAGCTTGTCAGAGCTGTACGGCTCTGTGATGCATCTCCATCTGAAAGCCAGAGGGCGCTCTCACGCAGAAACTGCAAATATGCCCTGCTGACGAAGTAGAATACGCATCATTTCAGGAAATCCCAAACTATCGCTGTAACCAAATAAACAGAAAATTGAAACATTTTGATTGATTAAACATGACTAATAAACACTCGACTGCCTTATTCTGTGTAAGAAGCCACATCATCTCACAGAAGGACTCTCAACTGTCGTTATGAAGTGAGTTTGGAGTAAAAACGTTATTAAATGTTGTATTTTGTTGGACCAGATGTTAATAAATGCTTCTCATGTCTGGAAAGATGTTTGTTGCTTTTTCAAATGCACATTATAAGCAATTGAAACTCGCAGTGCTTTCAGATGGATTAGCATTTGGAGCCATACTTCATTCACATGCTGTGCATAAAAAAAATAATCGATGTTTAAAATCAATGTTTTTTTCTAATCATCCGATTATTTGTGCAGCCCTACTTTCACTCATTCCATATTACAAACTAATGGACCCTTTCTCAATACCAAATACAACATATTTGTTGACCAACAATATTTAGAATAACAACAACAGCCAATAGGAAATAATCACAATTGTACAATACAGTCAAACGTAGAAAAGCAGTGCTCTACAGGATGTACGTTAAATATAGTCTTAATATTAAATTATTAAATTTAACATAGCCCAATTTTATTTGCTCAGGAACAAGTAATAGATTAAAAAGACCAAAGATTGCACATTTTATGTACACAAAATTGATTATATCTCATGTTTAACCACTGTAAGAAATGAAGCTGTTCTCAGCGGGTACTCGAGCACTGAACGGCCGCTGATGGCCTGGAGCTCACATCTCTGAAAACAAATTGTGAAATAGGTGTTATGATTAAATATGAGTCACATATTTCAGGTCTAAACAACTACATTCTCACCTAAAAAACTCTTAAAACTACAGTTCGTGGCACAACAAGTGTAGTATTTGTAAAAAATACGGTGGATTTGCTCGCCCGCAATGACAGTCGCTTCAAGCGGAGTGATACAAACGGTGAAAGGGTAAGAGTGCTTTTATCACACGGCTCTCAGCCAATCAGATTCGAGAACCAGAAAGAACTGTTGTATAAATGATATAATATAACATCATTATAATCGTGTGCCTGAGACTTTTGTTTTTATAATCAGGCTCTTGAAAATTATATAAAGATTTGGATTTATCGGCCAATATATTGGTTATAAAGAATCATCACTTATTGGTATCGGCCAAAATTTTCATAGCGGTGCATTCCTACTTGTGAGTTATATTCCTTCTCATATCGTCTTCTGAAGTCTCACTTTTTTGGAGCTTTTTCTTTATCATCCTCTTTGTCTGCAATGATTTGCAATGACAAGTTGACAGAAATTCCATTAGTGGTTGAACTAATCCTTCTGGAGGAGTAAATTGTCTAGAAAAAAGTCAATCGATCGCTCTGTAAATTGTGTTTTGATCCTGTACTGTATGTTTTCTCTCAGTTTTAGCATCGAGCCCAACTATGACTTCTTGTACATCTACGACGGACCTCACAGCAACAGTCATCTGATCGGCACGTTTCAAGACAGCAAGTTGCCGGAGAAGGTTGAAAGCAGTTCCAACATCATGCACATTGGCTTCCGCAGCGACGGATCCGTGAGCTACACCGGCTTCCATCTGGAATACAAAGGTAAGCGTTTCGGCCTGCTGGTTAAAGAGTGGTTTTGAACTGGATTTGTGCCCTAGAGCGATGCACTTATTGATTTTTATTGATTGGGACGACTTGAGGGCGAGTAAATGATGACAGAGTGTTCATCTTTAAGTGATCTGTTCCTTTAACTCTTTCCCCGCCATTGATTGGTTTATCTTGCAATGCGTGTTTTCACTGTTATACAGTAGTATGCTGTTACAGATCTTCAGATCTTCTTGACTACTCCATCTGTGTTTTATCATCGTTCTGAAGCCCATTCGGATGAAGTCTTTGACAAAAACATGATTTTTGATCTAAACATTCCAGGATTTTTCTCCATATAGTGGACTTCACTGGGGTTCAACGGGTTGAAGGTCCAAATGTCAGTTTCAGTGCAGATTCAAAGGACGAGGAACGAGGCGAGACAAGGAATAAGGGTCTTGTCTAGCAAAACAATTGTTCATTTTCTAAAAAATAATAAAAATTGTATACTTTATAACCACAAATGCTCATCTTGCACTGCTCTGAGATGTGCCACACATTACGTAATCATGTTGGAAAGGTCACGCTGTGGAAGTACTGCGAAAAATCTCATTTTCGTCCGACATTGTTGTTTTACCTTTTTTTCCGTAAAGGCCATTTGACTTAGTCTTTGCATGTTCGATTTGTAAACACTGGATCGGTACATCAACATGACCTTTCCAACATGATTGCGTCATGCGTGGAGCATCTCAGAGCAGTGCAAGATGAGCATTTGTGGTTAAAAAGTATATAATGTTTTTTTTTTTTTTTAGAAAATGTCCGATGGTTTCTCTAGATGAGACTCTTATTCCTCGTCTGGGATCATGTAGAGCTCTTTGAAGCTGCGCTGAAACTGACATTTGGACCTTCAACCCGTTGAACCCCAGTGAAGTCCACTATATGGAGAAAAATCCTGGAATGATTTCCTCAAAAACCTTAATTTCTTTTCAACTGATGAAAGAAAGACATAAACATCTTGGATGACATGGAGGAGAGTAAATTATCAGGAAATGTTAATTATGAAGTGAACTAATCATTTAAAAATAAAAAGCTAGTGGGAAAAGAGTTAAAGTCGGCATGAAAGGGAAGATGCGATCATCTTTTCTTCCCTATTGTGATGTTGTGAAATGCTTCTGGAACAAGAACAAATGTAGGGTGGGGCTTGATTATGTCTCTGGGGAATTGATTGGATGCTGTTGGTGGATCTCATGTGAGTGACAGGTTGCCCCGCCCTCGTCATCAGAGAAGAGTAGAGATGACGCTGCAAGAGGGAGGGAAAGATTCAAGATTACGAGACACATGAATTTAAATGCATTAAATAAATTATTTATAATAAAAACTGTAATATTCCATAAAAAAAAAGAATTGTTCATTTTGATTTCATGGGGACTTATGATATACTATTTGAAGATGCTCGACCGCAAACTGGAAAGTTTTAAAGGTTGCCGCTTGGCATTTCATCCCTTCAGATCTTTTCATCTTCTACAGCTTTATCATACGCCATATGTCTTGTGTTCCTCTCCCGTATAGCTAAACTGCGTGAGGCTTGTTTTGACCCGGGCAGCGTGATGAACGGCACACGGTTGGGTGGAGACTATAAGCTGGGCTCCACTGTGACCTTCCACTGTGATCCAGGCTACCAGCTCCAGGGTTATTCCAGTCTCACCTGTGTCATGGGCGGCACCAACAGACCCGAGTGGAACAGAGCTCTGCCCAGCTGCCAAGGTACTTTCATGTTCCCATCTGTATTGTGAGGGAATATGAGGCGAACATACCCTTATGACCCAAATACCTGCGTGACGCTCTATTTTTGGAGATACAGCGTCTGTTTGTGCACTTTATTCTTGTTTTACTAGCGAATGAAAGTCAAAATTACAAACCGCTTTTCTTTTAATCCAGATGAGCATGAGGGTGTTTGCATGGACACTGATAACTATTGAAAATAATCATTTGAAAAATACGCTTAAAGGCTTTGCAGATCAATAAACCTGAAAACCGCCTTTGTACTGTGTTAGACAGGCATTTATTGAATAAGCTGACAGTGTTCTGGATGACCTTTCAGTAATAAACAAAGATCATTTAAGGCATTTATGTGACCTTACACGTTGGCTGATTACTAGGCATAATCAGGGTGAGATGTGCATGTGAACTCTCAGTGAGTATGTCAACATAATGTTGATAACTATCAAAAATCACCTCATTATAACAGTCTGTTTTATGGGTTTACATACAAATCAATAAACCCACAAGCATTTTCTCTGCTTCTGACGCTTAAGCTGCGAAATCTGAAATATTTATGATTGAGACAATATGTAGGGTGGAGCTTGATTTTATCCATGAGGAATTGTTTGGAGGTAAGATTGAAAAGGAACAAAACAGTGTTAATTTTGACAGCAAATTTTGATTTAGTTTTAGTCATAGTCTTTTGACTAAAATGCCATTTAGTTTTAGTCATATTTTAGTCATCGGAAATTGTTTTAGTTTTAGTCTAGTTTTAGTCGACTAAATATCATAAGATTTTAGTCGACTAAATCTACAGTAGAATTAGTCGACTAAAATCTAATTTAGTTAAATTGTAATGCATTAAGCATTTCTCTAACAATACACAGATCCTATACACTGATATAGGCACATCTGATATTCCCCAAACTGTTTATGTTCACCCAACTGTACTTTGCTCACCAAAGCGGATGGTTTTTGACCGTTCAAGTGCAAAAACACGTGAAAGAGCAAAATTCAGTACTTTTCAGGGATTGACACACTTATCATTGAGGTAGGCTACTATTATAGATTACATTTAAAAAAATTTATTAGATTTGATTTTTAGTTTTTCCTGCTTTCATTGTAATTTTAGTTAAAAGTTTTAGTAATTTTTTGTGTTTATGTCTTTTAGTTTTTGCTTTGTCTATGCAAATGTCTATAACTTTTTATTTTTTGTTTATTTTAATACCTCGGGTTAAGCTAAAGCTTAGAAACTATTAAGTTTACATTTTTATAAGTTTACATTTTTATATATTTATCTTTTATTTCAGTTAATGTTTATTTCAAGTAATGAAGATTTCTTTGGTTTTAGGTTTAGTTAACAATAATAACCCTTATACTTGTAAAATATATTGAATAATGTGTCAAATAATGTTCTTATTCTTTCCTTCCTGTGACAGAAGATACAGTAGTTTACTATGAATTAAACAGAAATTAAATTAAATACAGTTTATTGTTTAAACAAAATAACAATAATGACCAGGAAAAAAATAATAATTATAAACCATCCCGAAATACACCGTGACTCTTATTCTGAAATGTCTGCAGTCTGCACTGTAGCAGGCTGCTCATGAGGGAGATAAATATGCATTCTTACAACCGTTTAAAACATGCTACCATATAAACATCGTGTAGTAAACATTGTCATAATTCATCAACATTAGCTTATAAGCAATCGCTTGGCATAAATGTGCGCTATTCATTAATTGCGCAGCAGTCAGATGTGCTGCTGCACGAGCCTGTAGAGCGCGCAACAGCGCCGCGTTTCCCGCGGTTAGATCAGCACATTACAGTTCAAATGTGCGCATCTTCCACACAGGACAGCAGTTCTGACTGGATATCTTCCCAAATCGTCCCTCTCTTTCATTTTCGTCTCGTTTTTATTCGTTGACGAAAATTAGAGTAGATTTTAGTCATAGTTTTAGTCATTCAAAACCCATTTTTATTTAATCATCGTCTCGTTTTCGTCCGTGAAAAAATGTCGTTGACGAAAATTATGACGAAAATTATTCGTCAACGAAATTAACACTGGAACAAAAGAAGGATTTGAGATGTCAGCCGAAATGCAAAGGTTTTGATGAAAGAAATGGTAACATTTTATTTTAAAGGTGCCCTAGAATGCTTTTTCACAAGATGTAATATAAGTCTAAGGTGTCTCCTGAATGTGTCTGTGAAGTTTCAGCTCAAAATACCCCATAGATTTTTTATTATTAAATTTTTTAACTCCCTATTTCGGGGCATCATTAGAAATGCGCAGATTCAGCGTGCGTCCCCTTTAAATCTTGCACTCCCCGCCCCCGAGCTCGCAACTCTATAATACAGTGCATAAACAAAGTTCACGCAGCTAATATAACCCTCAAAATGGATCTTTACAAAGTGTTCATCATGCAGCATGTCTAATCGTGTAAGTATAGTATTTATTTGGATGTTTACATTTGATTCTGAATGAGTTTGATAGTGCTCCGTGGCTAAAGCTAACATTACACACAGTTGGAGAGATTTATAAAGAATGAAGTTGTGTTAAGTTGTATAACTCTCAATTTTCACAATCCATTTGATTCCTCATTTTTTATGGCTGCATATGTGCATTTTTAATGCTATTTGAGCAAAAGAAACACCATTTATGGGACAGTTCATGTCGGATTTTGTTGCTGATTTAAAATATTTCATTTAATTGTGAGTTCAGCAAGCAGTTTTTGAGATTCCAGGATTCCCCCATTCAAATAAATAGGACTTGGTCCTGGTTGCCTAAACAGCTGCCCTTTCTACTTTACTTGAAAGGGTTTTTGGCTATAGTCAAGTCAAGTCAAATTTATTTATATAGCGCTTTTACAATTGGTAATTGTTCAAAGCAGCTTCACATATTAGAAGCACAGAAAAAAGGGAAGTGGTTAAAAATAAGCTGTACAACCAAGCATGGTAATATGTAACATATACAAGATGGTGCTACATTAAGCCAATGTCAGCTGACTCCCAGGGGTGGAAAAAAAACCCTAGGAGAAAAACCCAGCGTGCTAGCACTGGGAAAAAAGTCCTAGGAGGGAAAAAACCCCTTGGAAGATATATATAATATATGTAAATGGATATGGAGATCAAAATCTGAATTATACATTTTTATTATAGAGATTAAAAAGTTATAGTTATAGTTAAGAAGCCTTACACTAGCATCCCTTGAACTCGTCATGAAGTCCAGTATTTGTAAGTGCATTGTTCCCGTCAGACAGAGAGAGCTCTTTGTATTCTTGTATGAGGAAACAAGCAGATGCTACAGAAATGAATCACGCAGAAGTTTGAATGCACAGATCTGGACTGAAGGCTTTTCTATTGATTTCAGAGTTGTTGTTTTTTTTCATGCATGCATGGGTGGCCTTGCTTCAGTATAACCCTCTTTGGCTCAGTTTGTGTTGGAAAAGCATTATGTGGAATGAGCCGTCAGTCCGCTGGAACAAAAGCAATGGTTTTTGATGACAGCGCAGTGGGTAACAACTCACAATGATTCAGTAATGCCTCATTGTTCTGCGTTATTTTGCAAATGATCTTCACAGAGCTGCTGGTATGAAGCACCGCTCTACACATCTCCTAGGAGAGAGAGAAAATGTTGTGGAAAGACTTTATATTCAGCATATTTTGTGATGCCTTGGAGAGTTCGACTGAAGACGAAAGTTTTAGCTGTGTGACTAACCACTCGCAGATGGATGCATATTGAATAGATTCGGTTTCATCAATATGAACTTTATTTGCTGTTTTAATGGTTTTACTGTGCATTATTCCTTTCAACTCCTTTCAAAAATATCCCTTTTCAAATACAAGTATTTCTAAATGAGAAAATATGATTGATTTTATCCATTAGGAATTGTTTGTTGTTCATGTGATTGAAGGTTGAAAAAGGGAAGGAAGAAAGATTTGTGACAAATGTTTTGAACAAAAGCTATTTTTATATAGTAAAATGTGCACTGATGAATCATGAGGACCAGGGATGTATAGAAGAAATTAAATCAGCTGCATTTTTTATGTTGACTTTAAAATGTAAGACATTGAATAAACTTACGAACTCTTACGAAAAAGAGATTTATCAATTTCAAGTTGATATCAAGTGTGCTGTTAGTATACTTGTTATAAACTAGTACACTTTCAGTCTACTTTTTATGTACTTCTCAGAAATATACTTATGTACTTTTTGATCATCATTGATTCCCATCCAGATATGATTAAAATGTGATTTTCTCAGCTTTTTCTCAGGTTAAAATGTTGCTTTTGTATGAATCTTACCCACATTCAAGTGTTGACAAAAAGGGTGAAGCTAGAATAAAATGTCTTTAAATGTTAATATACTGTACAGTTAAAGGTATATTACAAGTATAAAAAATTAATACCTAAACAGGAACATAGTAGTATACTTAAAGTGCAAAAATAATATATGCATAGTAAAGTTTAAGTATACTTGCAGTACAAAACTACTAAACTAGTATTACTTCAAAAGTGTGGTTTATTAACTAAAACATGTGCTACAAGTATTTAACTAGTTAACTATTAGTATATCTGTAAGTTCACTTGTAGTATAGTTGCAGTACAAACAAAAAACTAGTTGTAAACTATTCAAAGCTTACTACTGCTACACTTAAAGTATACTTTTATACACTAAACGTGGGCCAATTTAGTCCTTTACGAGTATACTTCTAGTACATTGATATTGGTATACTACGTAAACTATACTTAAAATATATTTGAACTTTACCTAAGTATACTTAATAAAATGAACTTGAAGTATACTTATTTTTTTGTAAGGGAATGTAAACAAAAGATGAAATTTCAAGGTAAAAGTGTATCGATTGGGTTTCGTAATTAATGATCTTTCGCAGGTAAAAGATTATCGTTTAAGGTTTTACTTCAAGTGCAACAGGATATAATAATGCATTAAACCCAACACTGGTCCGATTACAGAAGTAAAACTAACCTTCAGTTTTGTCCTGACACTAGTTACACATTTTTTTTCTGTTTTTACCCGTGAAGTGCGAGTCTCCGTTCATATCCGTCTCCTGCCAATTACCTCTCTCTGTCTGTGTTGTCATGAGGATGAGACAGAGCTCATAACACTCCTCATTCCTGCCATCACTTCATAGGTGTCGTTTCAGGCTTGTGCTTTTCCACCTGCAAATCATTGATTAATAATGGATATGTTTGTGTCGGGGTCTGGTGTATGGACTGTATCACCCTGTCACATGTGTGTACAAACCCACAAGGGCTTGACAGGATCTGACACCTCTCGTACACTCTCCCCTCACCTTTTAGAGCAGCCGGATTATGAGCTGCAGCTTACCCGTGCCTCTGGAGACAACTGGAACATTGTGTGTGTGTTTGTGTGTGTGTGTGTGTGTGTGTGTGTGTGTGTGTGTGTGTGTGTGTGTGTGTGTGTGTGTGTGTGTGTGTGTGTGTGTGTGTGTGTGTGTGTGTGTGTGTGTGTGTGTGTGTGTGTGTGTGTGTGTGTGTGTGTGTGAGAAGAGTGTGAAGAGTGTGAATTACTGGGGAGTTTGAGGGGCATGATCCTTCACAAAGGAAGTCAGAACAAAATATACTTTTGTTCTATATATATATATATATATATATATATATATATATATATATATATATATATATATATATATATATATATATATATATATATATATATATATATATATATATATATATATATATATACATACATACATACATACATATATATATATATACAGTGCCCTCCACAATTATTGGCACCCTTAGTAAATATGAGCAAAGGTGGCTGTGAAAATAAATCTGCATTGTTTATCATTTTGATCTTTCATTCAAAAAATTCACAAAATTCGAACCTTTCATTGAAGGAAAACAGTTGAAAGTGAGGGGAAACTCACATTACGAAATAAATGTTTTTCTCTAATACACGTCGGCCATAATTATTGGCACCCCTAGAAATTCTTATGAGTAAAATATCTCTGAAGTATATTCCCATTCATATTTACATTTTTTAGCACACCGGGGTGATCATGAGCATGAAATTGTCCAGCCATGACTTCCTGTTCCACAGGAGTATAAATATGAGGAAACACAAAGGCCAAATTCCCATAATCATTCATCACAATGAGAAAAAACAAAGAATAAAGTTCTGATGTGCAACAAAAGATTGTTGAGCTTCACAAAATAGAAAGTGGCTGTAAGAAAATAGCTAAAGCATTGAAAATCGCCATTTCCACTATCAGTTCCAATCAACTAAAGATGTCACAAATCTGCCTGGAAGAGGACGTGTGTCTAAATCATCCTAATGCGCGGTGAGGAGGAGAGTTTGACTGGACAAAGACTCTCCAAGGATCACAGCTGGAGAATTGCAGAGATTAGTTGAGTCTTGAGTCTCAGAAAGCCTAAAAAAATTATCAAACGGCACCTACATCCCGACAAGTTGTTCCGGAGGGTTTCAAGAAAAATCCTCTGCTCTCATCCAGAATCAATCTCCAGCATATTCAGTTGTCAGACAAGACTGGAACTTCAAACGGGGCCGGCTTCTACGGTCAGATGAAACTAAAAAATGAGCTTTTTGGCAGCAAACCCACCAGATGGGTTTGGTGCACACATGGATAAAAAGTGCCCCATGCCCACGGTTAAATATACTGCTGGATCTTTAATGTTGTGGGACTATTTTTCTGCTGGAGGTCCTAGATGTCTTGTTCAGATACATGGCATCATGGATTCTATCAAATACCGACAGATAAAATTCAAAACCTGACCGCTTCTGCTAGAAATCCAGTAATGGGCTGTGGTTGGATCTTCCATCAGGACAATGATCCAAAACAAACATCACAAAAATGTGTCACTGAGCACAAAATGAAGCTTCTGCCATGACAGTCCTCTGACCTGAACCCTAAAGAAAATGAGTGGAGTGAACTGAAGAGAAGAAGCACCAACATGGAGCTGGAATCTGAAGGATCTGGAGAGATTCTGCATGAAGGAATGATCTCTGATCTCTGGTCAGGTGTTCTCCAAACTCATCAGGCATTATAGGTGAAGACTCAGAGCTGTTATCTTGGCAAAAGGAGGTTGCAATACAAGGGTGCCAATAATTGTGGCCAACAGTTCTTTTCCTTCAATGAAAGGTTAGAATTTCATGAATTTTTTGAATGAAAGATCAAAAGGATAAACAATGCAGATTTATTTCCACAGCTGCTTTAATAATTACAAATATATGAAGAGCTCTTTTCCAAAACGCTATAAAGCCATTTTAATAGTTTTCATGAAAATGACATTTTTTTACCTAGACCTATAGATTTTGTTAATATTCAATTTATCCTGTTAAAATGGTCTATTTGCTCAGTCTGAACATGTTAAACAATGATTGTTAAATGAAACAACCATTTTGTTGATTATAAATTCAATTTTTTGTTTGTTTGTTTGTTTCAAAACACTACAAATCCATCCTTTTTTTTTTGCCTTTTTATATAAAAACATCTAGAATTTCAGTATTGAAAGGGTGACTATATGTTTTAAACAGTTTACTGAACTGTTTGATTGCCTGATACAATGTCACTCACACACACACACACACACACAAGGTGAGGCGAGCCTCTTATAAAGCATATTCAAACGAACCGGGAGCCGGGAACCGAGCCGAGTTGGCGCTCCAGACTCCGGCCCCCAGGTGTAGGTCTCATTGGCTCATCCAGGCCATCAAAAGTGTTAATAGAGAGTAAAGCACTCATTTTGAAGACTGAGCAAAAACAAACTCCCTCGCTTCAAAGAACCGCCATGTTAGATTGCATCGAATGCTCGCCGAATTCTGATTGGTCGAGAGGACATATCACATTTAGGCTAAAAACAGTTTCGCCGATTATAGCAGTTTGGAAAGAAACTGCATCTTGCGGTACATTTTAAACAAGGAAATATAGCGATTTGGCATGAAACATTGATGGAGCAGAAAATAGGTTTGGTACACAGCAAAATGGCATGACGAACTCATTTTTTTTTTTAAATTTGCCGTTTATCGCGTTTTGTAAAAGAGCTCTTCATAAATATATACACACAGCAAAATCTCAAGAGTTAAATCAACTCTACACAGAGTACATATGGTCCCTCTCTAAATAGCATTAAAGTGACAGTGAAGCAGAGTTAAAGTTACATTTACATTTATGCATTTGGCAGACGCTTTTATCCAAAGCGACTTACATTGCATTATACTATACATTTGTATCTGAGTATCTGGGTTAGGGTTAGTGATGAGATAATTAAGCGATTAATTAAATGATCATTGGCCATTAGTTATGAACACCTGCTGTTAACAAGCAGAATCACTGAAGAAAAGAGAAACACAAGAACTACAGCTGTCAGTTATAGTTCTTGTGTAAATTTCTGTGTATATATATATATATATATATATATATATATATATATATATATATATATATAGTTTGCAAAAGTTTTCACCCTTGTCTCTTAATGCATTGTGTTTCCTCCTTGATCATCAGTGAATGTTTGCAGCTTTTGCAGCTTTTCTAATAGTTCGTGCTGTATGAATCCCCAATTGTCCTCAGTGTGATATACTGTATAGCCACTTTTGGAAAGAAAAATCACCAACCTTTGCAAGCCATCATGCTGTATGAGTTATATATGGCCTGTGTGCACTTCTTCCTTTGAGACACATTTATAGATTTGTGAAACTCCAGCACTGTGAGATGTTTAAATTGAAATGAAACATGGTAAACACTTTTCTTGTCAGCTGCAGAGATGAGCAATTATAACATGATTCACAAATTATGATGTTCTTTGACTCAGGAGTGAATGATTTAGCGCTCTGATGTATTGACTCTGTCACTGCGTCTTGTTTGCTAATCATCTGGAATTAATATTTCACCACAGAATATTGTGGGATCAGCAGTAATAAACCCACACAGAGACTTTGAATTTCACATCAAATAATCAGCAGTTTTCCTACTTGCTCGAGTCAAAGGCTATAAATGTCACTGGAAAGAAAGATTTATATTTCATAGAGTCATGTGACTGGATGAGAGCTTCTGTCTACTCCATTAGATCCTAATCACTTTTTATCCCACTTTTGCCACAATCATTTTTGCCCATCTCTCTTGCATTATGCTAAATTGTTTCACTTATTGTGGAGAAATAATTCAAGCAGCTCTCTAATCGATGATGAGCGCTGCCTGCTATAACTCAAGTGCTCCGCCGCTGATGTCACATCCTGACACGTTATATAGATCTGTGTATGTTGCCTTTGTTAGACATGCTTCAGTTTAAGGTGCACTCGTATTCCCACTTTCCACAAGGTGAAAGTTTTACTTTATTTTATATACTTAATGTTTTTGAAAAATCAGTTTTGAAAGAAATGAGGTTGGTTCGCTCTTACAGAGGGGGAAAAATTGTTTTGGCCTTGAGGCAAAATAAAAAAAATGTAGCTATTTCTTTATGCTACATGTTATTAAACGACAGTGTCAGCAGCAAAGTATGTTTTTTATTAACTTTAACATTTCTTTACAAGGCAGTTTAAAAACAAAGTTTATTGCAAGAACTTTTATAAGGGTTTATAGTTTGTGATGTTCTTCAGCTGTAATGTAACATCATACTGGGCACTTGATCAGCATAAATCCATAAACATCATGAATTAATCCTGCAGTTTTTGTTCTGAAAAGATGGCACAAGTAAGTGTGGGACAAAATAAATAATTCAATGAATAATTTTTGATAATGTACATTTAAACTACATAACATTTTAATGTGGCAAAAATTTTTTGTGAAGAAATAAAATATTACATCAGTGATATTTTAGTATTATTTATAATATTATTATAGTATTTATTCTATTGTAGTATTTTATATTTAATATATTTAATATTTTGAAAGACTTTTTAATTTTATATTTTCAGTTTTTAATATTAGTTTGTTTTCATTTTAATTTTTAATTTCATTTTAGTGCATCAATTTATTTATATATATACTTTTAGTTTAGGTTTGTTCTGGTTATAACAACAAAAGCAAAGTTTATCAGTCCATTAATCCATCCATCCATCTAATCACCCTTCAGTCCATCCATCCATTCATCCATCCATCCATTCATCATCCAACCAACCCGCCATCCATCCATGCATCCATCCATCCATCCATCCATCCATCCATCCATCCATCCATCCATCCATCCATCCATCCATCCATCCGCCCATCCATCCGTCCGCTCATCCATCATCTCTTAATCCATCCATCCATCCATCCATCCATCCATCCATCCATCCATCCATCCATCCATCCATCCATCCATCCATCCATCTGTCCATCCTTCAGTCCATCAGTCCATCCATCCATCCATCCATCCATCCATCCATCCATCCATCCATCCTTTCATCCATCCATCCATTCATCCATTCATCCATCCATCCGCCCATCCATCCGTCCGCCCATCCATCATCTCTTAATCCATCCATCCATCCATCCATCCATCCATCCATCCATCCATCCATCCATCCATCCATCCATCCATCCATCCATCCATCCATCCATCCATCCAACCAACCAACCAACCAACCAACCATCAATTCCATCCATCTGTCTATCTGTCCATCCTTCAGTCCATCAGTCCATCCATCCATCCATCCATCCATCCATCCATCCATCCATCCATCCATCCATCCATCCTTTCATCCATCCATCCATCCATCCATCCATCCATCCATCCATCCATCCATCCATCCATCCAACCAACCAACCAACCAACCAACCATCAATTCCATCCATCTGTCTATCTGTCCATCCTTCAGTCCATCAGTCCATCCATCCATCCATCCATCCATCCATCCATCCTTTCATCCATCCATCCTTTCATCCATCCATTCATCCATCCATCCATCCATCCATCCATCCATCCATCCAATTTAGATATTTGATTATTCTGGGTATCCCGTACTTTCAATTATTTGTTCATTACGGACCCAATGCCGCTCAGAGATATGCGCCCCAGGTTTGCAGTAAACTCACACACACAATCTAGCCAGTCTGATCTTCGTCAGAGGTTGTAAAAAGTTAGCTAATACATTTTAGTCGGTTGCCTACTGCTCACGTGTACAAAAAGTGTATTTAATTTAGCCACTTCCATACATCTTGCTAAATCAGTGATAGACAGAAATCAAAAGGTCTTCAGATGATGTGCCTACTGCTCCATTCGTTCACGGGCCTTCAGTTTGTTCTATCCTGGACACAGATTTGCGGTAGCATCAGCCAGCAATAATCTACTGGTCATAATGATTTCAGGAGAGTCCAGAATAAATAATTCACCCGTCACAGGGGGTTCTGGTTGCAGAATGTCCCCTCTGACTGCTTTGCACTTTCCCTTGAATACCCAGACCAGAACAAAAGGATTGTAAATATTTACTGCACTGACTCCTGGTTTCGGGGAGAGAAGAAGGTTATCAGATATCTTGGAGAGACACCACCCTAAAGGAGAACAGAATTCTCCTGCGTTTTCAGTCGTTCTCATAATTCAAATGACTGCAGTGAAACTGAGACCATTTCACCAATTGCACTGAGACATTTAAAATGATACCAAACATGAAAGGGAAAAAACAATAGATACACAAGATACATCATTATACAATATGCATTCTTGGAGAACTTTCAGTGACTTGAGTCAGGGGGAAAGGAAGGAGGGGTGTGTGTGGGGGGGTGCATAGATGAGTGAGGAGAGTTTGGGCAAGGTGGTGTCCTATTTATTTGAGATCTTCTCTCCAGATGAGTTTTATTGCTTTATTGCAGGGTGCTTGATCTCAGCTTTTGTCTCAGCAGGAAAATCATGTCTTACAAGTCCATCCATCCATCTGTCCATCCATCCATCCATCCATCCATCCATCCATCCATCCATCCATCCATCCATCCATCCATCCATCCATCCATCCATCTATCCATCCATCCATCCATCTGTCCAAAAGATCAATGAAAATAGCACCATGATTCCTTCAGTGCAGACTGTAAATCTTAAGGGAATTGGTTCTAGAGTAATGGTGGCTTGACTATCATTTCATATCATTCTGTGCATAAAATTTAATTTAAACTTAAAATGCATTAAAACATGAAAGTAAGAAAGAAAGAAAGAAAGAAAGAAAGCTAATCAACATGCTGAGTTGGTCTGATGTGACATAAAATGGTGTGTCAGATATTAACATGCATTCATACTGAATTTAACCTTGTTTGTCTCCTCCAGCTCCATGTGGAAGCAGGTCGACAGGGTCAGAGGGCACCGTTCTGTCCCCAAACTACCCTCGCAACTACACCGAGGGCCAGACCTGCGTGTACGAGATCTCAGTGCCAGGAGAGTTTGGTAAGAAACACGGAGCTTTCAACCTGACCACAGATGAATAGAAATGAACGTCAAGGTTTATTGATGAAAGACTAAAAGCTGCTATTGTACAGAACATTCATGTGCTGCTGAGAAACGAACCCTCCTTTTAATGAGGAAAAAAACGAGGGAGGGAAAAATGTCTGTCTTTTCATTTCTGAGAACTGCATTTCCTGTAATTGAATATGCACAGTAGTCGCAAATGAAATGCACATTTGTGTGTGTTTCTGCAACAATTCCAGAAATCCTTTAGTCTTCAAGGGTTTCTAAAACCAAAATCTCAGACTGTCTGTTTTGCCTAACATCAGGGGCATCACTGCGGCCCAGCAGGATCAGAACTTCTGAAATGGTTTGGGCTTTTAATCTCTTGGGTGAATGAGATCATGTTTGGAGCTTAGAGCCTCATATTTTATGCATGTACACGCTGTATTTGTAAAGTTTTGCTTGTAACAAGCAGCATCAACTGTGCACAGCAAGATACCGAGCCATCCAGGAACAAACAAAGGAAAATGCTGTAGTGACCTTATATGAACCATAGAAACTTCTACTCTTAAGAAGGGCTAGGACTACAGAGGTTTAACTGCGATTGGTTTTTTGTGGTTCGTTGCGTATACTGTAGCTCTGGGCCGCCACAAAGGACAATTTATTGTACTTTGACCAGCCTGTGAAAGGTTCAGAACTGAAAACGAGATGAGACGCAATTGAACAAGATGTTCAAGTGCAGCTTTTTGGTGTGACTCAAAAACTGCTGTAGCTTTATAAAAGACTCAGTGATGCAAACTTCACCAAATATGAGACTAAAGCTGTAAAGCAGCTCTAAAGAAGACAATAGTCATTATTCAGATCAGTTCAAGTTTTCTTCTCATCTGATAGTGTCAGTGCAGTATGATTAATTTGTAACATGCACTATAAAAAATACTGGGTTAAAAACAACCGAAGTTGGTTTGAAAATGGACAAACCCAGTGATCGGGTTGTTTTAACCATTGGTTGTTAGGTTCATTTTAAGCAACATTACAGTCATTTTTAAACAATAGTTGAGTTAAATAAAACAACCCAATTTGCTGGGTAAAAACATTCAATTCGCTGGGTTAACACAACCAACTCCCTGGGTTAAAACAACCCAACCGCTGGGTTAAAACAACCAATTCGCTGGATTAAAACAACCCAACCGCTGGGTTAAAACAACCCAATTTGCTGGGTTAAAACAACCAACTCTCTGGGTTAAAACAACCCAACCGCTGGGTTAAAACAACCCAATTTGCTGGGTAAAAACATTCAATTCGCTGGGTTAACACAACCAACTCACTGGGTTAAAACAACCCAACTGCTGGGTTAAAGCAACCAATTCACTGGATTAAAACAACCCAACCGCTGGGTTAAAACAACCCAATTTGCTGGGTTAAAACATCCAACTCTCTGGGTTAAAACAACCCAACCGCTGGGTTAAAACAACCCAATTTGCTGGGTAAAAACATTCAATTCGCTGGGTTAACACAACCAACTCCCTGGGTTAAAACAACCCAACCGCTGGGTTAAAACAACCAATTCGCTGGATTAAAACAACCCAACCGCTGGGTTAAAACAACCCAATTTGCTGGGTTAAAACAACCAACTCTCTGGGTTAAAACAACCCAATTTGCTGGGTAAAAACATTCAATTCGCTGGGTTAAAGCAACCCAATTCGCTGGGTTAACACAACCAACTCACTGGGTTAAAACAACCCAATTGCTGCGTTAAAACAACCCAACTGCTGGGTTAAAACATTCAATTCGCTAGGTTAAAGCAACCCAATTCACTGGGTTAATACAAACCAACTGCTGGGTTAAACCATTCAATTCGCTAGGTTAAAGCAACCTAATTCGCTGGGTTAATACAACCCAACTGCTGGGTTAAAGCAACCAATTCACTGGATTAAAACAACCCAATTCGCTGGGTTAAAACAACGCAATCGCTGGGTTAAAACATCCCAACTGCTGGGTTTTGAATGCGAGCTGCCATTAGCAAAATATATGTAATGATATTCAGTTCACTTTTGAAGTACTTTCATACCAGTTTCAAACCTTACATGAACTGTCCAAGAAAACTGTGTGAAAGTGTTCCAAAGACACACATCCCAAAATTAATATGAGTAGCCCGTCTTTCATGTCTTTTATCAAACCCACTTCAGATTATGGAAGTTTATATTATTAAGTCTGTTCTAACTCTACTAAATGGTAAGAGTTTAGGGATGATGCTGTAGGGAGTCTCACTTGATTATGAAAGTGTTCTGATGATTTAACTGTCTGTAGAAAGAAAGACACCAAGAGTTGAAGGTCTTCTTAAAATATCACATCAAACAGGACTTGAAGTTCTCAAGTCTTCAAACAACCTCTGAACTCAGAGTTTGAGTTTTCATCCTCAGATTTAAAACAGAACATGGTCAGAATAGTGACTTTCACTCCATGGTATTTTTAGTCTCTGACAGGGACATTTTCTTGTATATTTCTGTACAAATATTTGATGCAAATAATTTGGCTAATGACATTCATTACATGTTTTGAACTATTTCCTTTGCTTTAAATGGTTAATCCAAAGAAATGGTAAAAATTGTGACAAAGACATAATGTTGCAAAACATTTCGGTAACGCTTTACTTAAAGCCTTTATAATTAATACATTATAAAAGTATTGTCAATGTCATGTCAATTCCTGATGTCTATAAAGTTCATATTTGCACTTATATTTTTAATTGACTATCATGTGTCCAATTATGGAAGTACATTTTTTTTCATGTTGACTTTAATGCCTAAATGGGAAAATTAACCAAAATTTCAATTAAGGTTTTATTTTGGTAAAAATGCACCCTGTTGGAGATCAATAAGATGCCGGTTCACCAACCGAGGGATGTTTTCGCCTCTGAACAGAACTGTCAGAAGAATTTATTTCTCATTTAAGCTCATCAATTATACAGGACCTTTTGAACATAATAATAAGGCAGTTCTCCGTTTCTTTGCCCAGCTTTTAACGTTTAATTATTCTGTCACAAATAATAAATCCGGACATTTTTTAAATAGCATCTGTCTTTTGAGAGGAAAACTGAATTATTCACAGCTGCCAAACAAGCGCCTTAGGCATAAGTCGTACATATTAGACTCCCGCGCACGTGTTTATAGAAAGTTGTCGACCAACCGTACATTGTGCATCTGGGCAGTACGGCAGAAAATCTGTTCTCTTTGTACCGGAGTCCCTCAGCATTTGCAGCGTATGAGAAATCTTGGCAGCGTTGTGAGAGCTGCTGCATTAGGGACTCTATTAGATTTATGTAAACCGCAGCAGACAGCTTCGTGTTTCACGCAGGGCTCGGGTCTTTTTATGTCAGTCACAATGACTTCGATGTATAGTTGCATTGCTCACGCTAATCCCAACTTGCTCCCTGTCAACATTCCCAATTCACACCCCCTTAAACTGGTGGCAGATGTTCCAGAGAGTGTGAGTGCAAAAATCTCACCCCGAGGACATGTGGCTCTTCCCGGTACGGGGGTTGTGTGCACGGGTGTAAGGACGTGCCCACGGGCCAGTGTCGCATCAAACACTGCCGAATGATTGCAGACACCCACGTGTGTAGCTGTGGATTCAACAAACGCTTGTACACACAATCGCCCATTTCCATCTCTGAGTGGAGACGTCTGCTGTACACGCTTGTTCCACATTTGCACTCTTCAACTCAAACCAAACTACAGGCTAATGCAATTAACATGAAAGCCAGTGTTGAAGAAGTGCTCTGAACGCATAATCGAGGGCACTTATTGTGCTTTTTTTTGGTTTTAGCTTTTCTTTACTGTGTAATATAGCCGTTTGTGCATGTAACTTGCAAAGTTACGAAACAAAAATGGTACGTGCAGGATTGTATTGTAGATTCATGAATGCCACTACAGTGCCATTATTATAAAATCAACAAATGCTAGAAAATATGAGGATGCAAAAAAATATGGAGGATGCCATAAATGCTAGAAAATAGGGGGATTCAAAAAATATGGGGAATGCAATAAATGCTGGAAAATATGGGTGATGCAATAATTGCAATAAAATATGGGGATCCCAAAATATGAGGGATGCAAAAAATGCAAGAATATATGGGGATCCAAAAATTATGAGGGATGCAATAAATGTAAGAAAATATGGGGATCCAAAAATTATGAGGGATGCAACAAATGCTAGAAAATATGGGGATCCAAAAATTATGAGGGATGCAACAAATGCTAGAAAATATGGGGATCCAAAAAAAAAAAAAGAGGAATGCAATAAATGCTAGAAAATATGGGTGATGCAATAAATGCAACAAAATATGAGGGAGTTTCGGAAAATATGGGGATGCAAAAAATGAGGATTGCAACAAATGTTACAAAATATGGGGATGCATTGCAATAAATGCAAGAAAATATGAGGGACTTTCAGAAAATCAACAAATGCTAGAAAATATGGGGATGCAAAAAATATGGAGGATGCCATAAATGCTAGAAAATATGGGGATGCAAAAAATGCAAGAAAATAAGAAGAATGCAATAAATGCTGGAAAATATGGGCATCCAAAAAAAATAAAAAAAAAATAAATACAAGGGATACAATAAATGCAAGAAAATATGGGGGTGCAAAAAAAAGAGGAATGCAGTAAATGCTAAAAAAAAAAAAAAAATATGAGGGAGTGTCAGAAAAAAATGAGGGATACAATAAATGCAAGAAAATGTTATTTATTTATTTATTTATTTATTTATTTATTTATTTGTAATTTTAAAGGTTCTAATCTTCTACCAAAGTTAACATTCAACAGTGTTAAATTTCTCAGCACAGTCTAGTGTTCATTTTAATTTAGATTGTGTTTGATTTTACTCTGAAATTGATATTTTATTATTATTATTATTATTATTGTAGTTTCTGTTTATTAGTTTTTATTTTATTTTGGATGTTTTTAATGGTTTATCTGTTGTGATTTGTCTGGCTGACCAATCAGAGCAGACTGGGCTTTTTCGGAGAGGCTGCTTTAAGAAACGGGAGCTCTTTAAGAGAACTTTAAATCATGTAAATGTATTCTAGCAGACCCCAAAAATAAAATGATGTTCTTGTAAGGAGCATAAATTGGGCATTTTAAAACGACGCGGACCAGTAGACAAGACGGGGGCAGAAGAGCATGTAAAGCATCTCCAGAGTTGTTTCGGTGTAAAACTTTTCCTTGATTGTCGCTGGAAAGCAAGGCGTCGGGGTGTGTGAACACTGCCTGCAGCTATCCTGGTGGGCTGGTAGTGAGGAACATGCTGGGAAGAATCGTACTCAAGAGAGATGAGTCACCGAGTTTTAACTGCACCAATACGACTTTCAGCTCCGCCGCTTTGCTAGCACAAATGTTTGTCGTCGCTGTTGTTGTTACTGTCTGTTGCGTCGCCTTGAATAATTGACACAGAGTTTGTGTCAGAGCGGTGGGGGTTTATATCCATGTTGTCTGCGAGCGTTTGAAGTTCTGTAGTGTGCTAGCATTGAGGCGTAGCATCGGGCCTCCCCGTGGATGGAGCAACAGGCCGTTTCATTTCTTCCCATCATTCTGTCGGCATTAAAGTCTAGTTATTCTCTAATCCACCTGCTGACTCTCTGTTGTTGAAGGAGCGTATGGTGTGGACCTTATTTTTGACACATTCTTATGTTTATACTGGAAATAGGATAATGTGATGGACTATTTTGCAGTAGTTTAAAAGGGTCATGACATGGATCTTTTTATGGATCTGCTTTCCTGTAGCTCAGTGGTTAGAGCATGGCACTAGCAATGCCAAGGTCATGGGTTCGATCCCAGGGATTGCACATACTCGGATACAAATGTATAGTATAATGCAATGTAAGTCGCTTTGGATAAAAGCGTCTGCCAAATGCATAAATGTAAATGTAATGTAAATGTATTATTTTAATATGTCCCTTGAGGTTTACTTATGAATGAAATGAAGCTGTCTTTAAGGTGCGCTTCCTTTAAGGCTTGTCAGTAAATGCCCACTGTTATGATTGGCTAATGTCACTGCATAGGAAACAGTGTTATCGCCCACTCGCTATTGCACAAGTGTAAGTCTTGTGAAAACATTATCCATATCAAACCGTCATTTACAGACAAAGCACTATGAAATCATTTACATTCGATTTGTGATGCAGCTGCTGTCAGTTCCAATACAGTTTCTGCTTCATCTTTCAGCAAAACTTTCTTTGTGAGCTCTCCATTCCACTGTGCCTCACTGACAAAACCCCCCTTCAAAAAAAAAAAAAAAAAAACATAAATGAATAAACAAATAAATAATCTTCTGACATGATCCAGGATGCCATTAAAATAAACCATCCACTTGTTTCTGACACTGAGATCTTACTGAAGTCTGTACAGAGCTTCAAACCAGCTGTTTAGACTGGACACGTCAAAGTGAACGTTCTTTCACTCTTCCATTTGTCCTGTTGTCGACAGACTCAAGAGCATGGAGTATACCAGAAACTGAACACATCTGACTTCAGAAACTGAACACATCTGTATACTGTATCAGCGTAGACAGTGTCAGTGATTATAATGACTTCAGAAACTGAACACATCTGTATACTGTATCAGTGTAGACAGTGTCAGTGATTATAATGACTTCAGAAACTGAACACATCTGTATACTGTATCAGCGTAGACAGCGTCAGTCATTATAATGACTTCAGAAACTGAACACACATCTGTATACTGTATCAGTGTAGACAGCGTCAGTCATTATAATGACTTCAGAAACTGAACACACATCTGTATACTGTATCAGCGTAGACAGCGTCAGTGATTATAATGACTTCAGAAACTGAACACACATCTGTATACTGTATCAGCGTAGACAGCGTCAGTGAATATAATGACTTCAGAAACTGAACACATCTGTATACTGTATCAGCGTACAGTGTCAGTCATTATAATGACTTCAGAAACTGAACACACATCTGTATACTGTATCAGCGTAGACAGCGTCAGTCATTATAATGACTTCAGAAACTGAACACACATCTGTATACTGTATCAGTGTAGACAGCGTCAGTCATTATAATGACTTCAGAAACTGAACACATCTGTATACTGTATCAGCGTACAGTGTCAGTCATTATAATGACTTCAGAAACTGAACACATCTGTATACTGTATCAGTGTAGACAGCGTCAGTGATTATAATGACTTCAGAAACTGAACACATCTGTATACTGTATCAGTGTAGACAGTGTCAGTCATTATAATGACTTCAGAAACTGAACACATCTGTATACTGTATCAGCGTAGACAGCGTCAGTGAATATAATGACTTCAGAAACTGAACACATCTGTATACTGTATCAGTGTAGACAGTGTCAGTCATTATAATGACTTCAGAAACTGAACACATCTGTATACTGTATCAGCGTAGACAGCGTCAGTGAATATAATGACTTCAGAAACTGAACACATCTGTATACTGTATCAGTGTAGACAGCGTCAGTGATTATAATGACTTCAGAAACTGAACACATCTGTATACTGTATCAGTGTAGACAGTGTCAGTCATTATAATGACTTCAGAAACTGAACACATCTGTATACTGTATCAGCGTAGACAGCGTCAGTGAATATAATGACTTCAGAAACTGAACACATCTGTATACTGTATCAGTGTAGACAGCGTCAGTGATTATAATGACTTCAGAAACTGAACACATCTGTATACTGTATCAGCGTAGACAGCGTCAGTCATTATAATGACTTCAGAAACTGAACACATCTGTATACTGTATCAGTGTAGACAGTGTCAGTGATTATAATGACTTCAGAAACTGAACACATCTGTATACTGTATCAGCGTAGACAGCGTCAGTCATTATAATGACTTCAGAAACTGAACACACATCTGTATACTGTATCAGTGTAGACAGCGTCAGTCATTATAATGACTTCAGAAACTGAACACACATCTGTATACTGTATCAGCGTAGACAGCGTCAGTGATTATAATGACTTCAGAAACTGAACACACATCTGTATACTGCATCAGCGTAGACAGCGTCAGTGAATATAATGACTTCAGAAACTGAACACATCTGTATACTGTATCAGTGTAGACAGCGTCAGTCATTATAATGACTTCAGAAACTGAACACACATCTGTATACTGTATCAGCGTAGACAGCGTCAGTGATTATAATGACTTCAGAAACTGAACACACATCTGTATACTGTATCAGCGTAGACAGCGTCAGTGATTATAATGACTTCAGAAACTGAACACACATCTGTATACTGTATCAGCGTAGACAGCGTCAGTCATTATAATGACTTCAGAAACTGAACACACATCTGTATACTGTATCAGTGTAGACAGCGTCAGTCATTATAATGACTTCAGAAACTGAACACATCTGTATACTGTATCAGTGTAGACAGCGTCAGTGATTATAATGACTTCAGAAACTGAACACATCTGTATACTGTATCAGTGTAGACAGCGTCAGTCATTATAATGACTTCAGAAACTGAACACATCTGTATACTGTATCAGTGTAGACAGCGTCAGTCATTATAATGACTTCAGAAACTGAACACACATCTGTATACTGTATCAGCGTAGACAGCGTCAGTGATTATAATGACTTCAGAAACTGAACACATCTGTATACTGTATCAGTGTAGACAGCGTCAGTCATTATAATGACTTCAGAAACTGAACACATCTGTATACTGTATCAGTGTAGACAGCGTCAGTCATTATAATGACTTCAGAAACTGAACACATCTGTATACTGTATCAGTGTAGACAGCGTCAGTCATTATAATGACTTCAGAAACTGAACACATCTGTATACTGTATCAGTGTAGACAGCGTCAGTCATTATAATGACTTCAGAAACTGAACACATCTGTATACTGTATCAGTGTAGACAGCGTCAGTCATTATAATGACTTCAGAAACTGAACACATCTGTATACTGTATCAGCGTAGACAGCGTCAGTGATTATAATGACTTCAGAAACTGAACACACATCTGTATACTGTATCAGCGTAGACAGCGTCAGTGATTATAATGACTTCAGAAACTGAACACACATCTGTATACTGTATCAGCGTAGACAGCGTCAGTCATTATAATGACTTCAGAAACTGAACACACATCTGTATACTGTATCAGTGTAGACAGCGTCAGTCATTATAATGACTTCAGAAACTGAACACATCTGTATACTGTATCAGTGTAGACAGCGTCAGTCATTATAATGACTTCAGAAACTGAACACATCTGTATACTGTATCAGTGTAGACAGCGTCAGTCATTATAATGACTTCAGAAACTGAACACATCTGTATACTGTATCAGTGTAGACAGCGTCAGTCATTATAATGACTTCAGAAACTGAACACATCTGTATACTGTATCAGTGTAGACAGCGTCAGTCATTATAATGACTTCAGAAACTGAACACACATCTGTATACTGTATCAGCGTAGACAGCGTCAGTGAATATAATGACTTCAGAAACTGAACACATCTGTATACTGTATCAGTGTAGACAGCGTCAGTCATTATAATGACTTCAGAAACTGAACACACATCTGTATACTGTATCAGTGTAGACAGCGTCAGTGATTATAATGACTTCAGAAACTGAACACACATCTGTATACTGTATCAGCGTAGACAGCGTCAGTCATTATAATGACTTCAGAAACTGAACACACATCTGTATACTGTATCAGTGTAGACAGCGTCAGTGATTATAATGACTTCAGAAACTGAACACACATCTGTATACTGTATCAGCGTAGACAGCGTCAGTCATTATAATGACTTCAGAAACTGAACACACATCTGTATACTGTATCAGCGTAGACAGCGTCAGTGAATATAATGACTTCAGAAACTGAACACATCTGTATACTGTATCAGTGTAGACAGCGTCAGTCATTATAATGACTTCAGAAACTGAACGCACATCTGTATACTGTATCAGCGTAGACAGCGTCAGTCATTATAATGACTTCAGAAACTGAACACATCTGTATACTGTATCAGTGTAGACAGTGTCAGTGATTATAATGACTTCAGAAACTGAACGCACATCTGTATACTGTATCAGTGTAGACAGCGTCAGTCATTATAATGACTTCAGAAACTGAACACATCTGTATACTGTATCAGCGTAGACAGCGTCAGTCATTATAATGACTTCAGAAACTGAACACATCTGTATACTGTATCAGCGTAGACAGCGTCAGTCATTATAATGACTTCAGAAACTGAACACATCTGTATACTGTATCAGCGTAGACAGCGTCAGTGAATATAATGACTTCAGAAACTGAACACATCTGTATACTGTATCAGTGTAGACAGCGTCAGTCATTATAATGACTTCAGAAACTGAACGCACATCTGTATACTGTATCAGCGTAGACAGCGTCAGTCATTATAATGACTTCAGAAACTGAACACATCTGTATACTGTATCAGTGTAGACAGCGTCAGTTATTATAATGACTTCAGAAACTGAACACACATCTGTATACTGTATCAGTGTAGACAGCGTCAGTCATTATAATGACTTCAGAAACTGAACACACATCTGTATACTGTATCAGTGTAGACAGCGTCAGTCATTATAATGACTTCAGAAACTGAACACACATCTGTATACTGTATCAGTGTAGACAGCGTCAGTCATTATAATGACTTCAGAAACTGAACACACATCTGTATACTGTATCAGCGTAGACAGCGTCAGTCATTATAATGACTTCAGAAACTGAACACACATCTGTATACTGTATCAGTGTAGACAGTGTCAGTGATTATAATGACTTCAGAAACTGAACGCACATCTGTATACTGTATCAGTGTAGACAGCGTCAGTCATTATAATGACTTCAGAAACTGAACGCACATCTGTATACTGTATCAGTGTAGACAGCGTCAGTCATTATAATGACTTCAGAAACTGAACGCACATCTGTATACTGTATCAGTGTAGACAGCGTCAGTCATTATAATGACTTCAGAAACTGAACGCACATCTGTATACTGTATCAGTGTAGACAGCGTCAGTCATTATAATGACTTCAGAAACTGAACGCACATCTGTATACTGTATCAGTGTAGACAGCGTCAGTCATTATAATGACTTCAGAAACTGAACGCACATCTGTATACTGTATCAGTGTAGACAGCGTCAGTCATTATAATGACTTCAGAAACTGAACGCACATCTGTATACTGTATCAGTGTAGACAGCGTCAGTCATTATAATGACTTCAGAAACTGAACGCACATCTGTATACTGTATCAGTGTAGACAGCGTCAGTCATTATAATGACTTCAGAAACTGAACGCACATCTGTATACTGTATCAGTGTAGACAGCGTCAGTCATTATAATGACTTCAGAAACTGAACACATCTGTATACTGTATCAGTGTAGACAGCGTCAGTCATTATAATGACTTCAGAAACTGAACACATCTGTATACTGTATCAGTGTAGACAGCGTCAGTCATTATAATGACTTCAGAAACTGAACACACATCTGTATACTGTATCAGCGTAGACAGCGTCAGTGAATATAATGACTTCAGAAACTGAACACATCTGTATACTGTATCAGTGTAGACAGCGTCAGTCATTATAATGACTTCAGAAACTGAACACATCTGTATACTGTATCAGCGTAGACAGCGTCAGTGAATATAATGACTTCAGAAACTGAACACATCTGTATACTGTATCAGTGTAGACAGCGTCAGTCATTATAATGACTTCAGAAACTGAACGCACATCTGTATACTGTATCAGCGTAGACAGCGTCAGTCATTATAATGACTTCAGAAACTGAACACATCTGTATACTGTATCAGTGTAGACAGTGTCAGTGATTATAATGACTTCAGAAACTGAACGCACATCTGTATACTGTATCAGCGTAGACAGCGTCAGTCATTATAATGACTTCAGAAACTGAACACATCTGTATACTGTATCAGTGTAGACAGCGTCAGTTATTATAATGACTTCAGAAACTGAACACACATCTGTATACTGTATCAGTGTAGACAGCGTCAGTCATTATAATGACTTCAGAAACTGAACACACATCTGTATACTGTATCAGTGTAGACAGCGTCAGTCATTATAATGACTTCAGAAACTGAACACACATCTGTATACTGTATCAGTGTAGACAGCGTCAGTCATTATAATGACTTCAGAAACTGAACACACATCTGTATACTGTATCAGCGTAGACAGCGTCAGTCATTATAATGACTTCAGAAACTGAACGCACATCTGTATACTGTATCAGTGTAGACAGTGTCAGTGATTATAATGACTTCAGAAACTGAACGCACATCTGTATACTGTATCAGTGTAGACAGCGTCAGTCATTATAATGACTTCAGAAACTGAACACACATCTGTATACTGTATCAGTGTAGACAGCGTCAGTCATTATAATGACTTCAGAAACTGAACGCACATCTGTATACTGTATCAGTGTAGACAGCGTCAGTCATTATAATGACTTCAGAAACTGAACGCACATCTGTATACTGTATCAGTGTAGACAGCGTCAGTCATTATAATGATTTCAGAAACTGAACGCACATCTGTATACTGTATCAGTGTAGACAGCGTCAGTCATTATAATGACTTCAGAAACTGAACACATCTGTATACTGTATCAGTGTAGACAGCGTCAGTCATTATAATGACTTCAGAAACTGAACACACATCTGTATACTGTATCAGCGTAGACAGCGTCAGTCATTATAATGACTTCAGAAACTGAACACACATCTGTATACTGTATCAGTGTAGACAGCGTCAGTCATTATAATGACTTCAGAAACTGAACACATCTGTATACTGTATCAGTGTAGACAGCGTCAGTCATTATAATGACTTCAGAAACTGAACACATCTGTATACTGTATCAGTGTAGACAGCGTCAGTCATTATGACTTCAGAAACTGAACACACATCTGTATACTGTATCAGCGTAGACAGCGTCAGTGATTATAATGACTTCAGAAACTGAACACATCTGTATACTGTATCAGTGTAGACAGCGTCAGTCATTATGACTTCAGAAACTGAACACATCTGTATACTGTATCAGCGTAGACAGTGTCAGTCATTATAATGACTTCAAAAACTGAACACATCTGTATACTGTATCAGTGTAGACAGCGTCAGTCATTATAATGACTTCAGAAACTGAACACATCTGTATACTGTATCAGTGTAGACAGCGTCAGTCATTATAATGACTTCAGAAACTGAACACACATCTGTATACTGTATCAGTGTAGACAGCGTCAGTCATTATAATGACTTCAGAAACTGAACACACATCTGTATACTGTATCAGCGTAGACAGCGTCAGTCATTATAATGACTTCAGAAACTGAACACATCTGTATACTGTATCAGCGTAGACAGCGTCAGTCATTATAATGACTTCAGAAACTGAACACACATCTGTATACTGTATCAGTGTAGACAGCGTCAGTCATTATAATGACTTCAGAAACTGAACACACATCTGTATACTGTATCAGTGTAGACAGCGTCAGTCATTATAATGACTTCTGAAACTGAACACACATCTGTATACTGTATCAGTGTAGACAGCGTCAGTCATTATAATGACTTCAGAAACTGAACACATCTGTATACTGTATCAGTGTAGACAGCGTCAGTCATTATAATGACTTCAGAAACTGAACGCACATCTGTATACTGTATCAGTGTAGACAGCGTCAGTCATTATAATGACTTCAGAAACTGAACACACATCTGTATACTGTATCAGTGTAGACAGCGTCAGTCATTATAATGACTTCAGAAACTGAACACACATCTGTATACTGTATCAGTGTAGACAGCGTCAGTCATTATAATGACTTCAGAAACTGAACACATCTGTATACTGTATCAGTGTAGACAGCGTCAGTCATTATAATGACTTCAGAAACTGAACACACATCTGTATACTGTATCAGCGTAGACAGCGTCAGTCATTATAATGACTTCAGAAACTGAACACACATCTGTATACTGTATCAGCGTAGACAGCGTCAGTCATTATAATGACTTCAGAAACTGAACACACATCTGTATACTGTATCAGCGTAGACAGCGTCAGTCATTATAATGACTTCAGAAACTGAACACACATCTGTATACTGTATCAGTGTAGACAGCGTCAGTCATTATAATGACTTCAGAAACTGAACACATCTGTATACTGTATCAGTGTAGACAGTGTCAGTCATTATAATGACTTCAGAAACTGAACACACATCTGGATACTGTATCAGTGTAGACAGCGTCAGTCATTATAATGACTTCAGAAACTGAACGCACATCTGTATACTGTATCAGTGTAGACAGCGTCAGTGATTATAATGACTTCAGAAACTGAACACACATCTGTATACTGTATCAGTGTAGACAGCGTCAGTCATTATAATGACTTCAGAAACTGAACACATCTGTATACTGTATCAGTGTAGACAGTGTCAGTGATTATAATGACTTCAGAAACTGAACGCACATCTGTATACTGTATCAGTGTAGACAGTGTCAGTGATTATAATGACTTCAGAAACTGAACACACATCTGTATACTGTATCAGTGTAGACAGCGTCAGTCATCATAATGACTTCAGAAACTGAACACACATCTGTATACTGTATCAGTGTAGACAGTGTCAGTGATTATAATGACTTCAGAAACTGAACACACATCTGTATACTGTATCAGTGTAGACAGTGTCAGTGATTATAATGACTTCAGAAACTGAACACATCTGTATACTGTATCAGTGTAGACAGTGTCAGTGATTATAATGACTTCAGAAACTGAACGCACATCTGTATACTGTATCAGTGTAGACAGTGTCAGTGATTATGACTTCAGAAACTGAACACACATCTGTATACTGTATCAGTGTAGACAGTGTCAGTGATTATAATGACTTCAGAAACTGAACGCACATCTGTATACTGTATCAGTGTAGACAGCGTCAGTCATTATAATGACTTCAGAAACTGAACGCACATCTGTATACTGTATCAGTGTAGACAGCGTCAGTCATTATAATGACTTCAGAAACTGAACGCACATCTGTATACTGTATCAGTGTAGACAGCGTCAGTCATTATAATGACTTCAGAAACTGGACGCACATCTGTATACTGTATCAGTGTAGACAGCGTCAGTCATTATAATGACTTCAGAAACTGAACACACATCTGTATACTGTATCAGTGTAGACAGCGTCAGTCATTATAATGACTTCAGAAACTGAACACACATCTGTATACTGTATCAGCGTAGACAGTGTCAGTGATTATAATGACTTCAGAAACTGAACACATCTGTATACTGTATCAGCGTAGACAGCGTCAGTGATTATAATGACTTCAGAAACTGAACACATCTGTATACTGTATCAGTGTAGACAGCGTCAGTGATTATAATGACTTCAGAAACTGAACACATCTGTATACTGTATCAGTGTAGACAGTGTCAGTCATTATAATGACTTCAAAAACTGAACACATCTGTATACTGTATCAGTGTAGACAGCGTCAGTCATTATAATGACTTCAGAAACTGAACACATCTGTATACTGTATCAGTGTAGACAGCGTCAGTCATTATAATGACTTCAGAAACTGAACACATCTGTATACTGTATCAGTGTAGACAGCGTCAGTCATTATAATGACTTCAGAAACTGAACACACATCTGTATACTGTATCAGTGTAGACAGCGTCAGTCATTATAATGACTTCAGAAACTGAACACACATCTGTATACTGTATCAGCGTAGACAGCGTCAGTGATTATAATGACTTCAGAAACTGAACACACATCTGTATACTGTATCAGCGTAGACAGCGTCAGTGATTATAATGACTTCAGAAACTGAACACATCTGTATACTGTATCAGTGTAGACAGCGTCAGTCATTATAATGACTTCAGAAACTGAACACACATCTGTATACTGTATCAGTGTAGACAGCGTCAGTCATTATAATGACTTCAGAAACTGAACACACATCTGTATACTGTATCAGTGTAGACAGTGTCAGTCATTATAATGACTTCCGAAACTGAACACACATCTGTATACTGTATCAGTGTAGACAGCGTCAGTCATTATAATCTGAACACACATCTGTATACTGTATCAGTGTAGACAGCGTCAGTCATTATAATGACTTCAGAAACTGAACGCACATCTGTATACTGTATCAGTGTAGACAGCGTCAGTCATTATAATGACTTCAGAAACTGAACACACATCTGTATACTGTATCAGCGTAGACAGCGTCAGTCATTATAATGACTTCAGAAACTGAACACACATCTGTATACTGTATCAGTGTAGACAGCGTCAGTCATTATAATGACTTCAGAAACTGAACACATCTGTATACTGTATCAGCGTAGACAGCGTCAGTCATTATAATGACTTCAGAAACTGAACACATCTGTATACTGTATCAGCGTAGACAGCGTCAGTCATTATGACTTCAGAAACTGAACACATCTGGATACTGTATCAGCGTAGACAGCGTCAGTGATTATAATTACTTCAAAAACTGAACACATCTGTATACTGTATCAGCGTAGACAGCGTCAGTGATTATAATGACTTCAGAAACTGAACACATCTGTATACTGTATCAGCGTAGACAGCGTCAGTCATTATAATGACTTCAGAAACTGAACGCACATCTGTATACTGTATCAGTGTAGACAGCGTCAGTCATTATAATGACTTCAGAAACTGAACACATCTGTATACTGTATCAGTGTAGACAGCGTCAGTCATTATAATGACTTCAGAAACTGAACACATCTGTATACTGTATCAGTGTAGACAGCGTCAGTCATTATAATGACTTCAGAAACTGAACACACATCTCTATACTGTATCAGCGTAGACAGCGTCAGTCATTATAATGACTTCAGAAACTGAACACATCTGTATACTGTATCAGTGTAGACAGCGTCAGTCATTATAATGACTTCAGAAACTGAACACACATCTGTATACTGTATCAGTGTAGACAGCGTCAGTCATTATAATGACTTCAGAAACTGAACGCACATCTGTATACTGTATCAGTGTAGACAGCGTCAGTCATTATAATGACTTCAGAAACTGAACACATCTGTATACTGTATCAGTGTAGACAGCGTCAGTCATTATAATGACTTCAGAAACTGAACACACATCTCTATACTGTATCAGCGTAGACAGCGTCAGTCATTATAATGACTTCAGAAACTGAACACATCTGTATACTGTATCAGTGTAGACAGCGTCAGTCATTATAATGACTTCAGAAACTGAACACATCTGTATACTGTATCAGTGTAGACAGCGTCAGTCATTATAATGACTTCAGAAACTGAACACACATCTGGATACTGTATCAGTGTAGACAGCGTCAGTCATTATAATGACTTCAGAAACTGAACACATCTGTATACTGTATCAGTGTAGACAGCGTCAGTCATTATAATGACTTCAGAAACTGAACACACATCTGGATACTGTATCAGTGTAGACAGCGTCAGTCATTATAATGACTTCAGAAACTGAACACATCTGTATACTGTATCAGTGTAGACAGCGTCAGTCATTATAATGACTTCAGAAACTGAACGCACATCTGTATACTGTATCAGTGTAGACAGCGTCAGTCATTATAATGACTTCAGAAACTGAACGCACATCTGTATACTGTATCAGTGTAGACAGCGTCAGTCATTATAATGACTTCAGAAACTGAACACACATCTCTATACTGTATCAGCGTAGACAGCGTCAGTCATTATAATGACTTCAGAAACTGAACACATCTGTATACTGTATCAGTGTAGACAGCGTCAGTCATTATAATGACTTCAGAAACTGAACACATCTGTATACTGTATCAGTGTAGACAGCGTCAGTCATTATAATGACTTCAGAAACTGAACACACATCTGGATACTGTATCAGTGTAGACAGCGTCAGTCATTATAATGACTTCAGAAACTGAACACATCTGTATACTGTATCAGTGTAGACAGCGTCAGTCATTATAATGACTTCAGAAACTGAACACACATCTGGATACTGTATCAGTGTAGACAGCGTCAGTCATTATAATGACTTCAGAAACTGAACGCACATCTGTATACTGTATCAGTGTAGACAGCGTCAGTCATTATAATGACTTCAGAAACTGAACACATCTGTATACTGTATCAGTGTAGACAGCGTCAGTCATTATAATGACTTCAGAAACTGAACACACATCTGGATACTGTATCAGTGTAGACAGCGTCAGTCATTATAATGACTTCAGAAACTGAACATATCTGTATACTGTATCAGTGTAGACAGCGTCAGTCATTATAATGACTTCAGAAACTGAACACACATCTGGATACTGTATCAGTGTAGACAGCGTCAGTCATTATAATGACTTCAGAAACTGAACACATCTGTATACTGTATCAGCGTAGACAGCGTCAGTCATTATAATGACTTCAGAAACTGAACACACATCTGGATACTGTATCAGCGTAGACAGCGTCAGTCATTATAATGACTTCAGAAACTGAACGCACATCTGTATACTGTATCAGCGTAGACAGCGTCAGTCATTATAATGACTTCAGAAACTGAACACACATCTGTATACTGTATCAGTGTAGACAGTGTCAGTCATTATAATGACTTCAGAAACTGAACGCACATCTGTATACTGTATCAGTGTAGACAGCGTCAGTCATTATAATGACTTCAGAAACTGAACACATCTGTATACTGTATCAGTGTAGACAGCGTCAGTCATTATAATGACTTCAGAAACTGAACACACATCTCTATACTGTATCAGTGTAGACAGCGTCAGTCATTATAATGACTTCAGAAACTGAACACATCTGTATACTGTATCAGTGTAGACAGCGTCAGTCATTATAATGACTTCAGAAACTGAACACACATCTGGATACTGTATCAGTGTAGACAGCGTCAGTGATTATAATGACTTCAGAAACTGAACACACATCTGTATACTGTATCAGTGTAGACAGCGTCAGTCATTATAATGACTTCAGAAACTGAACACATCTGTATACTGTATCAGCGTAGACAGCGTCAGTCATTATAATGACTTCAGAAACTGAACACATCTGTATACTGTATCAGCGTAGACAGCGTCAGTCATTATGACTTCAGAAACTGAACACATCTGTATACTGTATCAGCGTAGACAGCGTCAGTCATTATAATGACTTCAGAAACTGAACACACATCTGGATACTGTATCAGCGTAGACAGCGTCAGTGATTATAATTACTTCAAAAACTGAACACATCTGTATACTGTATCAGCGTAGACAGCGTCAGTGATTATAATGACTTCAGAAACTGAACACACATCTGTATACTGTATCAGCGCAGACAGCGTCAGTAATTATAATTACTTCAAAAACTGAACACATCTGTATACTGTATCAGCGTAGACAGCGTCAGTGATTATAATGACTTCAGAAACTGAACACACATCTGTATACTGTATCAGTGTAGACAGCGTCAGTCATTATAATGACTTCAGAAACTGAACACATCTGTATACTGTATCAGTGTAGACAGCGTCAGTCATTATAATGACTTCAGAAACTGAACACATCTGTATACTGTATCAGTGTAGACAGCGTCAGTCATTATGACTTCAGAAACTGAACGCACATCTGTATACTATATCAGTGTAGACAGCGTCAGTGATTATAATGACTTCAGAAACTGAACACATCTGTATACTGTATCAGCGTAGACAGCGTCAGTCATTATAATGACTTCAGAAACTGAACGCACATCTGTATACTGTATCAGTGTAGACAGCGTCAGTGATTATAATGACTTCAGAAACTGAACACATCTGTATACTGTATCAGCGTAGACAGCGTCAGTCATTATAATGACTTCAGAAACTGAACACATCTGTATACTGTATCAGTGTAGACAGCGTCAGTCATTATGACTTCAGAAACTGAACACATCTGTATACTGTATCAGTGTAGACAGCGTCAGTGATTATAATGACTTCAGAAACTGAACACATCTGTATACTGTATCAGTGTAGACAGCGTCAGTCATTATAATGACTTCAGAAACTGAACACACATCTGTATACTGTATCAGCGTAGACAGCGTCAGTGATTATAATGACTTCAGAAACTGAACACATCTGTATACTGTATCAGTGTAGACAGCGTCAGTGATTATAATGACTTCAGAAACTGAACGCACATCTGTATACTGTATCAGTGTAGACAGCGTCAGTCATTATAATGACTTCAGAAACTGAACACACATCTGTATACTGTATCAGTGTAGACAGCGTCAGTCATTATAATGACTTCAGAAACTGAACACACATCTGTATACTGTATCAGCGTAGACAGCGTCAGTGATTATAATGACTTCAGAAACTGAACGCACATCTGTATACTGTATCAGCGTAGACAGCGTCAGTCATTATAATGACTTCAGAAACTGAACGCACATCTGTATACTGTATCAGTGTAGACAGCGTCAGTCATTATAATGACTTCAGAAACTGAACACACATCTGTATACTGTATCAGTGTAGACAGCGTCAGTCATTATAATGACTTCAGAAACTGAACACACATCTGTATACTGTATCAGCGTAGACAGCGTCAGTCATTATAATGATTTCAGAAACTGAACACACATCTGTATACTGTATCAGCGTAGACGGTGTCAGTGATTATAATGACTTCAGAAACTGAACGCACATCTGTATACTGTATCAGTGTAGACAGCGTCAGTCATTATAATGACTTCAGAAACTGAACACACATCTGTATACTGTATCAGTGTAGACAGCGTCAGTCATTATAATGACTTCAGAAACTGAACACATCTGTATACTGTATCAGTGTAGACAGCGTCAGTCATTATGACTTCAGAAACTGAACACACATCTGTATACTGTATCAGCGTAGACAGCGTCAGTCATTATAATGACTTCAGAAACTGAACACACATCTGTATACTGTATCAGTGTAGACAGCGTCAGTGATTATAATGACTTCAGAAACTGAACACATCTGTATACTGTATCAGTGTAGACAGCGTCAGTCATTATGACTTCAGAAACTGAACACATCTGTATACTGTATCAGCGTAGACAGTGTCAGTCATTATAATGACTTCAAAAACTGAACACATCTGTATACTGTATCAGTGTAGACAGCGTCAGTCATTATAATGACTTCAGAAACTGAACACATCTGTATACTGTATCAGTGTAGACAGTGTCAGTCATTATAATGACTTCAGAAACTGAACACATCTGTATACTGTATCAGTGTAGACAGCGTCAGTCATTATAATGACTTCAGAAACTGAACACATCTGTATACTGTATCAGTGTAGACAGCGTCAGTGATTATAATGACTTCAGAAACTGAACGCACATCTGTATACTGTATCAGTGTAGACAGCGTCAGTCATTATAATGACTTCAGAAACTGAACACACATCTCTATACTGTATCAGTGTAGACAGCGTCAGTCATTATAATGACTTCAGAAACTGAACACATCTGTATACTGTATCAGTGTAGACAGCGTCAGTCATTATAATGACTTCAGAAACTGAACACACATCTGGATACTGTATCAGTGTAGACAGCGTCAGTGATTATAATGACTTCAGAAACTGAACACACATCTGTATACTGTATCAGTGTAGACAGCGTCAGTCATTATAATGACTTCAGAAACTGAACACATCTGTATACTGTATCAGCGTAGACAGCGTCAGTCATTATAATGACTTCAGAAACTGAACACATCTGTATACTGTATCAGCGTAGACAGCGTCAGTCATTATGACTTCAGAAACTGAACACATCTGTATACTGTATCAGCGTAGACAGCGTCAGTCATTATAATGACTTCAGAAACTGAACACACATCTGGATACTGTATCAGCGTAGACAGCGTCAGTGATTATAATTACTTCAAAAACTGAACACATCTGTATACTGTATCAGCGTAGACAGCGTCAGTGATTATAATGACTTCAGAAACTGAACACACATCTGTATACTGTATCAGCGCAGACAGCGTCAGTAATTATAATTACTTCAAAAACTGAACACATCTGTATACTGTATCAGCGTAGACAGCGTCAGTGATTATAATGACTTCAGAAACTGAACACACATCTGTATACTGTATCAGTGTAGACAGCGTCAGTCATTATAATGACTTCAGAAACTGAACACATCTGTATACTGTATCAGTGTAGACAGCGTCAGTCATTATAATGACTTCAGAAACTGAACACATCTGTATACTGTATCAGTGTAGACAGCGTCAGTCATTATGACTTCAGAAACTGAACGCACATCTGTATACTATATCAGTGTAGACAGCGTCAGTGATTATAATGACTTCAGAAACTGAACACATCTGTATACTGTATCAGCGTAGACAGCGTCAGTCATTATAATGACTTCAGAAACTGAACGCACATCTGTATACTGTATCAGTGTAGACAGCGTCAGTGATTATAATGACTTCAGAAACTGAACACATCTGTATACTGTATCAGCGTAGACAGCGTCAGTCATTATAATGACTTCAGAAACTGAACACATCTGTATACTGTATCAGTGTAGACAGCGTCAGTCATTATGACTTCAGAAACTGAACACATCTGTATACTGTATCAGTGTAGACAGCGTCAGTGATTATAATGACTTCAGAAACTGAACACATCTGTATACTGTATCAGTGTAGACAGCGTCAGTCATTATAATGACTTCAGAAACTGAACACACATCTGTATACTGTATCAGCGTAGACAGCGTCAGTGATTATAATGACTTCAGAAACTGAACACATCTGTATACTGTATCAGTGTAGACAGCGTCAGTGATTATAATGACTTCAGAAACTGAACGCACATCTGTATACTGTATCAGTGTAGACAGCGTCAGTCATTATAATGACTTCAGAAACTGAACACACATCTGTATACTGTATCAGTGTAGACAGCGTCAGTCATTATAATGACTTCAGAAACTGAACACACATCTGTATACTGTATCAGCGTAGACAGCGTCAGTGATTATAATGACTTCAGAAACTGAACGCACATCTGTATACTGTATCAGCGTAGACAGCGTCAGTCATTATAATGACTTCAGAAACTGAACGCACATCTGTATACTGTATCAGTGTAGACAGCGTCAGTCATTATAATGACTTCAGAAACTGAACACACATCTGTATACTGTATCAGTGTAGACAGCGTCAGTCATTATAATGACTTCAGAAACTGAACACACATCTGTATACTGTATCAGCGTAGACAGCGTCAGTCATTATAATGATTTCAGAAACTGAACACACATCTGTATACTGTATCAGCGTAGACGGTGTCAGTGATTATAATGACTTCAGAAACTGAACGCACATCTGTATACTGTATCAGTGTAGACAGCGTCAGTCATTATAATGACTTCAGAAACTGAACACACATCTGTATACTGTATCAGTGTAGACAGCGTCAGTCATTATAATGACTTCAGAAACTGAACACATCTGTATACTGTATCAGTGTAGACAGCGTCAGTCATTATGACTTCAGAAACTGAACACACATCTGTATACTGTATCAGCGTAGACAGCGTCAGTCATTATAATGACTTCAGAAACTGAACACACATCTGTATACTGTATCAGTGTAGACAGCGTCAGTGATTATAATGACTTCAGAAACTGAACACATCTGTATACTGTATCAGTGTAGACAGCGTCAGTCATTATGACTTCAGAAACTGAACACATCTGTATACTGTATCAGCGTAGACAGTGTCAGTCATTATAATGACTTCAAAAACTGAACACATCTGTATACTGTATCAGTGTAGACAGCGTCAGTCATTATAATGACTTCAGAAACTGAACACATCTGTATACTGTATCAGTGTAGACAGTGTCAGTCATTATAATGACTTCAGAAACTGAACACATCTGTATACTGTATCAGTGTAGACAGCGTCAGTCATTATAATGACTTCAGAAACTGAACACATCTGTATACTGTATCAGTGTAGACAGCGTCAGTGATTATAATGACTTCAGAAACTGAACGCACATCTGTATACTGTATCAGTGTAGACAGCGTCAGTCATTATAATGACTTCAGAAACTGAACACACATCTGTATACTGTATCAGCGTAGACAGCGTCAGTGATTATAATGACTTCAGAAACTGAACACATCTGTATACTGTATCAGTGTAGACAGCGTCAGTCATTATAATGACTTCAGAAACTGAACACACATCTGTATACTGTATCAGCGTAGACAGCGTCAGTGATTATAATGACTTCAGAAACTGAACGCACATCTGTATACTGTATCAGTGTAGACAGCGTCAGTCATTATAATGACTTCAGAAACTGAACGCACATCTGTATACTGTATCAGTGTAGACAGCGTCAGTCATTATAATGACTTCAGAAACTGAACGCACATCTGTATACTGTATCAGTGTAGACAGCGTCAGTCATTATAATGACTTCAGAAACTGAACACACATCTGTATACTGTATCAGTGTAGACAGCGTCAGTCATTATAATGACTTCAGAAACTGAACACACATCTGTATACTGTATCAGCGTAGACAGCGTCAGTCATTATAATGATTTCAGAAACTGAACACACATCTGTATACTGTATCAGTGTAGACGGTGTCAGTGATTATAATGACTTCAGAAACTGAACGCACATCTGTATACTGTATCAGTGTAGACAGCGTCAGTCATTATAATGACTTCAGAAACTGAACACACATCTGTATACTGTATCAGCGTAGACAGCGTCAGTCATTATAATGACTTCAGAAACTGAACACACATCTGTATACTGTATCAGTGTAGACAGCGTCAGTCATTATAATGACTTCAGAAACTGAACACATCTGTATACTGTATCAGTGTAGACAGCGTCAGTCATTATGACTTCAGAAACTGAACACACATCTGTATACTGTATCAGCGTAGACAGCGTCAGTCATTATAATGACTTCAGAAACTGAACACACATCTGTATACTGTATCAGTGTAGACAGCGTCAGTGATTATAATGACTTCAGAAACTGAACACATCTGTATACTGTATCAGCGTAGACAGTGTCAGTCATTATAATGACTTCAAAAACTGAACACATCTGTATACTGTATCAGTGTAGACAGCGTCAGTCATTATAATGACTTCAGAAACTGAACACATCTGTATACTGTATCAGTGTAGACAGTGTCAGTCATTATAATGACTTCAGAAACTGAACACATCTGTATACTGTATCAGTGTAGACAGCGTCAGTCATTATAATGACTTCAGAAACTGAACACATCTGTATACTGTATCAGTGTAGACAGCGTCAGTCATTATAATGACTTCAGAAACTGAACACACATCTGTATACTGTATCAGCGTAGACAGCGTCAGTCATTATAATGACTTCAGAAACTGAACACATCTGTATACTGTATCAGCGTAGACAGCGTCAGTCATTATAATGACTTCAGAAACTGAACACACATCTGTATACTGTATCAGCGTAGACAGCGTCAGTCATTATAATGACTTCAGAAACTGAACACACATCTGTATACTGTATCAGCGTAGACAGCGTCAGTCATTATAATGACTTCAGAAACTGAACACACATCTGTATACTGTATCAGCGTAGACAGCGTCAGTCATTATAATGACTTCAGAAACTGAACACACATCTGTATACTGTATCAGTGTAGACAGCGTCAGTCATTATAATGACTTCAGAAACTGAACACACATCTGTATACTGTATCAGTGTAGACAGCGTCAGTCATTATAATGACTTCAGAAACTGAACACACATCTGTATACTGTATCAGCGTAGACAGCGTCAGTCATTATAATGACTTCAGAAACTGAACGCACATCTGTATACTGTATCAGTGTAGACAGCGTCAGTCATTATAATGACTTCAGAAACTGAACACACATCTGTATACTGTATCAGTGTAGACAGTGTCAGTCATTATAATGACTTCAGAAACTGAACACACATCTGTATACTGTATCAGTGTAGACAGCGTCAGTCATTATAATGACTTCAGAAACTGAACGCACATCTGTATACTGTATCAGTGTAGACAGCGTCAGTCATTATAATGACTTCAGAAACTGAACACACATCTGTATACTGTATGATCGTAGTCAGCGTCAGTCATTATAATGACTTCAGAAACTGAACACACATCTGTATACTGTATCAGCGTAGACAGCGTCAGTCATTATAATGACTTCAGAAACTGAACACATCTGTATACTGTATCAGTGTAGACAGCGTCAGTCATTATAATGACTTCAGAAACTGAACACATCTGTATACTGTATCAGCGTAGACAGCGTCAGTGATTATAATTACTTCAGAAACTGAACACATCTGTATACTGTATCAGCGTAGACAGCGTCAGTGATTATAATGACTTCAGAAACTGAACACATCTGTATACTGTATCAGCGTAGACAGCGTCAGTAATTATAATTACTTCAGAAACTGAACAAATCTGTATACTGTATCAGCGTAGACAGCGTCAGTGATTATAATGACTTCAGAAACTGAACACACATCTGTATACTGTATCAGTGTAGACAGCGTCAGTCATTATAATGACTTCAGAAACTGAACACACATCTGTATACTGTATCAGTGTAGACAGCGTCAGTCATTATAATGACTTCAGAAACTGAACGCACATCTGTATACTGTATCAGTGTAGACAGCGTCAGTCATTATAATGACTTCAGAAACTGAACGCACATCTGTATACTGTATCAGTGTAGACAGCGTCAGTCATTATAATGACTTCAGAAACTGAACACACATCTGTATACTGTATCAGTGTAGACAGCGTCAGTCATTATAATGACTTCAGAAACTGAACACACATCTGTATACTGTATCAGCGTAGACAGCGTCAGTCATTATAATGACTTCAGAAACTGAACGCACATCTGTATACTGTATCAGTGTAGACAGCGTCAGTCATTATAATGACTTCAGAAACTGAACACATCTGTATACTGTATCAGTGTAGACAGCGTCAGTCATTATAATGACTTCAGAAACTGAACACATCTGTATACTGTATCAGTGTAGACAGCGTCAGTCATTATAATGACTTCAGAAACTGAACACACATCTGTATACTGTATCAGTGTAGACAGCGTCAGTCATTATAATGACTTCAGAAACTGAACACATCTGTATACTGTATCAGTGTAGACAGCGTCAGTCATTATAATGACTTCAGAAACTGAACACACATCTGGATACTGTATCAGTGTAGACAGCGTCAGTCATTATAATGACTTCAGAAACTGAACACATCTGTATACTGTATCAGCGTAGACAGCGTCAGTCATTATAATGACTTCAGAAACTGAACACACATCTGTATACTGTATCAGTGTAGACAGCGTCAGTCATTATAATGACTTCAGAAACTGAACACATCTGTATACTGTATCAGTGTAGACAGCGTCAGTCATTATAATGACTTCAGAAACTGAACACACATCTGGATACTGTATCAGTGTAGACAGCGTCAGTCATTATAATGACTTCAGAAACTGAACACATCTGTATACTGTATCAGCGTAGACAGCGTCAGTCATTATAATGACTTCAGAAACTGAACACACATCTGTATACTGTATCAGCGTAGACAGCGTCAGTCATTATAATGACTTCAGAAACTGAACGCACATCTGTATACTGTATCAGCGTAGACAGCGTCAGTCATTATAATGACTTCAGAAACTGAACGCACATCTGTATACTGTATCAGTGTAGACAGCGTCAGTCATTATAATGACTTCAGAAACTGAACACATCTGTATACTGTATCAGTGTAGACAGCGTCAGTCATTATAATGACTTCAGAAACTGAACACACATCTGTATACTGTATCAGTGTAGACAGCGTCAGTCATTATAATGACTTCAGAAACTGAACACATCTGTATACTGTATCAGTGTAGACAGCGTCAGTGATTATAATGACTTCAGAAACTGAACACACATCTGTATACTGTATCAGCGTAGACAGCGTCAGTAATTATAATGACTTCAGAAACTGAACTCACATCTGTATACTGTATCAGTGTAGACAGCGTCAGTGATTATAATGACTTCAGAAACTGAACACATCTGTATACTGTATCAGTGTAGACAGCGTCAGTCATTATGACTTCAGAAACTGAACACATCTGTATACTGTATCAGCGTAGACAGTGTCAGTCATTATAATGACTTCAAAAAACTGAACACATCTGTATACTGTATCAGTGTAGACAGCGTCAGTCATTATAATGACTTCAGAAACTGAACACATCTGTATACTGTATCAGTGTAGACAGCGTCAGTCATTATAATGACTTCAGAAACTGAACACACATCTGTATACTGTATCAGTGTAGACAGCGTCAGTCATTATAATGACTTCAGAAACTGAACACACATCTGTATACTGTATCAGCGTAGACAGCGTCAGTCATTATAATGACTTCAGAAACTGAACACATCTGTATACTGTATCAGCGTAGACAGCGTCAGTCATTATAATGACTTCAGAAACTGAACACACATCTGTATACTGTATCAGTGTATCAGCGTCAGTCATTATAATCTGAACACACATCTGTATACTGTATCAGTGTAGACAGCGTCAGTCATTATAATCTGAACACACATCTGTATACTGTATCAGTGTAGACAGCGTCAGTCATTATAATGACTTCAGAAACTGAACACATCTGTATACTGTATCAGTGTAGACAGCGTCAGTCATTATAATGACTTCAGAAACTGAACGCACATCTGTATACTGTATCAGTGTAGACAGCGTCAGTCATTATAATCTGAACACACATCTGTATACTGTATCAGTGTAGACAGCGTCAGTCATTATAATCTGAACACACATCTGTATACTGTATCAGTGTAGACAGCGTCAGTCATTATAATCTGAACACACATCTGTATACTGTATCAGTGTAGACAGCGTCAGTCATTATAATGACTTCAGAAACTGAACACATCTGTATACTGTATCAGCGTAGACAGCGTCAGTCATTATAATGACTTCAGAAACTGAACACACATCTGTATACTGTATCAGCGTAGACAGCGTCAGTCATTATAATGACTTCAGAAACTGAACACACATCTGTATACTGTATCAGCGTAGACAGCGTCAGTCATTATAATGACTTCAGAAACTGAACACACATCTGTATACTGTATCAGTGTAGACAGCGTCAGTCATTATAATGACTTCAGAAACTGAACACATCTGTATACTGTATCAGTGTAGACAGTGTCAGTCATTATAATGACTTCAGAAACTGAACACACATCTGGATACTGTATCAGTGTAGACAGCGTCAGTCATTATAATGACTTCAGAAACTGAACGCACATCTGTATACTGTATCAGTGTAGACAGCGTCAGTGATTATAATGACTTCAGAAACTGAACACACATCTGTATACTGTATCAGTGTAGACAGCGTCAGTCATTATAATGACTTCAGAAACTGAACACATCTGTATACTGTATCAGTGTAGACAGTGTCAGTGATTATAATGACTTCAGAAACTGAACGCACATCTGTATACTGTATCAGTGTAGACAGTGTCAGTGATTATAATGACTTCAGAAACTGAACACACATCTGTATACTGTATCAGTGTAGACAGCGTCAGTCATTATAATGACTTCAGAAACTGAACACACATCTGTATACTGTATCAGTGTAGAGAGTGTCAGTGATTATAATGACTTCAGAAACTGAACACACATCTGTATACTGTATCAGTGTAGACAGCGTCAGTCATTATAATGACTTCAGAAACTGAACACATCTGTATACTGTATCAGTGTAGACAGCGTCAGTCATTATAATGACTTCAGAAACTGAACGCACATCTGTATACTGTATCAGTGTAGACAGCGTCAGTGATTATGACTTCAGAAACTGAACACACATCTGTATACTGTATCAGTGTAGACAGCGTCAGTGATTATAATGACTTCAGAAACTGAACGCACATCTGTATACTGTATCAGTGTAGACAGCGTCAGTCATTATAATGACTTCAGAAACTGAACGCACATCTGTATACTGTATCAGTGTAGACAGCGTCAGTCATTATAATGACTTCAGAAACTGAACACATCTGTATACTGTATCAGTGTAGACAGCGTCAGTCATTATAATGACTTCAGAAACTGAACGCACATCTGTATACTGTATCAGTGTAGACAGCGTCAGTCATTATAATGACTTCAGAAACTGAACACACATCTGTATACTGTATCAGTGTAGACAGCGTCAGTCATTATAATGACTTCAGAAACTGAACACACATCTGTATACTGTATCAGCGTAGACAGCGTCAGTGATTATAATGACTTCAGAAACTGAACACACATCTGTATACTGTATCAGCGTAGACAGCGTCAGTGATTATAATGACTTCAGAAACTGAACACACATCTGTATACTGTATCAGTGTAGACAGCGTCAGTGATTATAATGACTTCAGAAACTGAACACATCTGTATACTGTATCAGTGTAGACAGTGTCAGTCATTATAATGACTTCAGAAACTGAACACATCTGTATACTGTATCAGTGTAGACAGCGTCAGTCATTATAATGACTTCAGAAACTGAACACATCTGTATACTGTATCAGTGTAGACAGCGTCAGTCATTATAATGACTTCAGAAACTGAACACATCTGTATACTGTATCAGTGTAGACAGCGTCAGTCATTATAATGACTTCAGAAACTGAACACACATCTGTATACTGTATCAGTGTAGACAGCGTCAGTCATTATAATGACTTCAGAAACTGAACACACATCTGTATACTGTATCAGCGTAGACAGCGTCAGTGATTATAATGACTTCAGAAACTGAACACACATCTGTATACTGTATCAGCGTAGACAGCGTCAGTGATTATAATGACTTCAGAAACTGAACACATCTGTATACTGTATCAGTGTAGACAGCGTCAGTCATTATAATGACTTCAGAAACTGAACACACATCTGTATACTGTATCAGTGTAGACAGCGTCAGTCATTATAATCTGAACACACATCTGTATACTGTATCAGTGTAGACAGCGTCAGTCATTATAATCTGAACACACATCTGTATACTGTATCAGTGTAGACAGCGTCAGTCATTATAATCTGAACACACATCTGTATACTGTATCAGTGTAGACAGCGTCAGTCATTATAATGACTTCAGAAACTGAACGCACATCTGTATACTGTATCAGTGTAGACAGCGTCAGTCATTATAATGACTTCAGAAACTGAACACACATCTGTATACTGTATCAGCGTAGACAGCGTCAGTCATTATAATGACTTCAGAAACTGAACACACATCTGTATACTGTATCAGTGTAGACAGCGTCAGTCATTATAATGACTTCAGAAACTGAACACATCTGTATACTGTATCAGCGTAGACAGCGTCAGTCATTATAATGACTTCAGAAACTGAACACATCTGTATACTGTATCAGCGTAGACAGCGTCAGTCATTATAATGACTTCAGAAACTGAACACACATCTGGATACTGTATCAGCGTAGACAGCGTCAGTGATTATAATTACTTCAAAAACTGAACACATCTGTATACTGTATCAGCGTAGACAGCGTCAGTGATTATAATGACTTCAGAAACTGAACACACATCTGTATACTGTATCAGCGTAGACAGCGTCAGTAATTATAATGACTTCAGAAACTGAACACATCTGTATACTGTATCAGTGTAGACAGCGTCAGTCATTATAATGACTTCAGAAACTGAACACATCTGTATACTGTATCAGTGTAGACAGCGTCAGTCATTATAATGACTTCAGAAACTGAACACACATCTGTATACTGTATCAGTGTAGACAGCGTCAGTCATTATAATGACTTCAGAAACTGAACACACATCTGTATACTGTATCAGCGTAGACAGCGTCAGTCATTATAATGACTTCAGAAACTGAACACACATCTGTATACTGTATCAGTGTAGACAGCGTCAGTCATTATAATGACTTCAGAAACTGAACACACATCTGTATACTGTATCAGTGTAGACAGCGTCAGTCATTATAATGACTTCAGAAACTGAACGCACATCTGTATACTGTATCAGTGTAGACAGCGTCAGTCATTATAATGACTTCAGAAACTGAACGCACATCTGTATACTGTATCAGTGTAGACAGCGTCAGTCATTATAATGACTTCAGAAACTGAACACACATCTGTATACTGTATCAGCGTAGACAGCGTCAGTCATTATAATGACTTCAGAAACTGAACACATCTGTATACTGTATCAGTGTAGACAGCGTCAGTCATTATAATGACTTCAGAAACTGAACACATCTGTATACTGTATCAGTGTAGACAGCGTCAGTCATTATAATGACTTCAGAAACTGAACACACATCTGGATACTGTATCAGTGTAGACAGCGTCAGTCATTATAATGACTTCAGAAACTGAACACATCTGTATACTGTATCAGTGTAGACAGCGTCAGTCATTATAATGACTTCAGAAACTGAACACACATCTGGATACTGTATCAGTGTAGACAGCGTCAGTCATTATAATGACTTCAGAAACTGAACACATCTGTATACTGTATCAGTGTAGACAGCGTCAGTCATTATAATGACTTCAGAAACTGAACGCACATCTGTATACTGTATCAGTGTAGACAGCGTCAGTCATTATAATGACTTCAGAAACTGAACGCACATCTGTATACTGTATCAGTGTAGACAGCGTCAGTCATTATAATGACTTCAGAAACTGAACACACATCTGTATACTGTATCAGCGTAGACAGCGTCAGTAATTATAATGACTTCAGAAACTGAACACATCTGTATACTGTATCAGTGTAGACAGCGTCAGTCATTATAATGACTTCAGAAACTGAACACATCTGTATACTGTATCAGTGTAGACAGCGTCAGTCATTATAATGACTTCAGAAACTGAACACACATCTGGATACTGTATCAGTGTAGACAGCGTCAGTCATTATAATGACTTCAGAAACTGAACACATCTGTATACTGTATCAGTGTAGACAGCGTCAGTCATTATAATGACTTCAGAAACTGAACACACATCTGGATACTGTATCAGTGTAGACAGCGTCAGTCATTATAATGACTTCAGAAACTGAACGCACATCTGTATACTGTATCAGTGTAGACAGCGTCAGTCATTATAATGACTTCAGAAACTGAACACATCTGTATACTGTATCAGTGTAGACAGCGTCAGTCATTATAATGACTTCAGAAACTGAACACACATCTGGATACTGTATCAGTGTAGACAGCGTCAGTCATTATAATGACTTCAGAAACTGAACATATCTGTATACTGTATCAGTGTAGACAGCGTCAGTCATTATAATGACTTCAGAAACTGAACACACATCTGGATACTGTATCAGTGTAGACAGCGTCAGTCATTATAATGACTTCAGAAACTGAACACATCTGTATACTGTATCAGCGTAGACAGCGTCAGTCATTATAATGACTTCAGAAACTGAACACACATCTGGATACTGTATCAGCGTAGACAGCGTCAGTCATTATAATGACTTCAGAAACTGAACGCACATCTGTATACTGTATCAGCGTAGACAGCGTCAGTCATTATAATGACTTCAGAAACTGAACACACATCTGTATACTGTATCAGTGTAGACAGTGTCAGTCATTATAATGACTTCAGAAACTGAACGCACATCTGTATACTGTATCAGTGTAGACAGCGTCAGTCATTATAATGACTTCAGAAACTGAACACATCTGTATACTGTATCAGTGTAGACAGCGTCAGTCATTATAATGACTTCAGAAACTGAACACACATCTCTATACTGTATCAGTGTAGACAGCGTCAGTCATTATAATGACTTCAGAAACTGAACACATCTGTATACTGTATCAGTGTAGACAGCGTCAGTCATTATAATGACTTCAGAAACTGAACACACATCTGGATACTGTATCAGTGTAGACAGCGTCAGTGATTATAATGACTTCAGAAACTGAACACACATCTGTATACTGTATCAGTGTAGACAGCGTCAGTCATTATAATGACTTCAGAAACTGAACACATCTGTATACTGTATCAGCGTAGACAGCGTCAGTCATTATAATGACTTCAGAAACTGAACACATCTGTATACTGTATCAGCGTAGACAGCGTCAGTCATTATGACTTCAGAAACTGAACACATCTGTATACTGTATCAGCGTAGACAGCGTCAGTCATTATAATGACTTCAGAAACTGAACACACATCTGGATACTGTATCAGCGTAGACAGCGTCAGTGATTATAATTACTTCAAAAACTGAACACATCTGTATACTGTATCAGCGTAGACAGCGTCAGTGATTATAATGACTTCAGAAACTGAACACACATCTGTATACTGTATCAGCGCAGACAGCGTCAGTAATTATAATTACTTCAAAAACTGAACACATCTGTATACTGTATCAGCGTAGACAGCGTCAGTGATTATAATGACTTCAGAAACTGAACACACATCTGTATACTGTATCAGTGTAGACAGCGTCAGTCATTATAATGACTTCAGAAACTGAACACATCTGTATACTGTATCAGTGTAGACAGCGTCAGTCATTATAATGACTTCAGAAACTGAACACATCTGTATACTGTATCAGTGTAGACAGCGTCAGTCATTATGACTTCAGAAACTGAACGCACATCTGTATACTATATCAGTGTAGACAGCGTCAGTGATTATAATGACTTCAGAAACTGAACACATCTGTATACTGTATCAGCGTAGACAGCGTCAGTCATTATAATGACTTCAGAAACTGAACGCACATCTGTATACTGTATCAGTGTAGACAGCGTCAGTGATTATAATGACTTCAGAAACTGAACACATCTGTATACTGTATCAGCGTAGACAGCGTCAGTCATTATAATGACTTCAGAAACTGAACACATCTGTATACTGTATCAGTGTAGACAGCGTCAGTCATTATGACTTCAGAAACTGAACACATCTGTATACTGTATCAGTGTAGACAGCGTCAGTGATTATAATGACTTCAGAAACTGAACACATCTGTATACTGTATCAGTGTAGACAGCGTCAGTCATTATAATGACTTCAGAAACTGAACACACATCTGTATACTGTATCAGCGTAGACAGCGTCAGTCATTATAATGACTTCAGAAACTGAACACATCTGTATACTGTATCAGTGTAGACAGCGTCAGTGATTATAATGACTTCAGAAACTGAACGCACATCTGTATACTGTATCAGTGTAGACAGCGTCAGTCATTATAATGACTTCAGAAACTGAACACACATCTGTATACTGTATCAGTGTAGACAGCGTCAGTCATTATAATGACTTCAGAAACTGAACACATCTGTATACTGTATCAGTGTAGACAGCGTCAGTGATTATAATGACTTCAGAAACTGAACGCACATCTGTATACTGTATCAGTGTAGACAGCGTCAGTCATTATAATGACTTCAGAAACTGAACACACATCTGTATACTGTATCAGTGTAGACAGCGTCAGTCATTATAATGACTTCAGAAACTGAACACACATCTGTATACTGTATCAGCGTAGACAGCGTCAGTGATTATAATGACTTCAGAAACTGAACGCACATCTGTATACTGTATCAGCGTAGACAGCGTCAGTCATTATAATGACTTCAGAAACTGAACGCACATCTGTATACTGTATCAGTGTAGACAGCGTCAGTCATTATAATGACTTCAGAAACTGAACACACATCTGTATACTGTATCAGTGTAGACAGCGTCAGTCATTATAATGACTTCAGAAACTGAACACACATCTGTATACTGTATCAGCGTAGACAGCGTCAGTCATTATAATGATTTCAGAAACTGAACACACATCTGTATACTGTATCAGCGTAGACGGTGTCAGTGATTATAATGACTTCAGAAACTGAACGCACATCTGTATACTGTATCAGTGTAGACAGCGTCAGTCATTATAATGACTTCAGAAACTGAACACACATCTGTATACTGTATCAGTGTAGACAGCGTCAGTCATTATAATGACTTCAGAAACTGAACACATCTGTATACTGTATCAGTGTAGACAGCGTCAGTCATTATGACTTCAGAAACTGAACACACATCTGTATACTGTATCAGCGTAGACAGCGTCAGTCATTATAATGACTTCAGAAACTGAACACACATCTGTATACTGTATCAGTGTAGACAGCGTCAGTGATTATAATGACTTCAGAAACTGAACACATCTGTATACTGTATCAGTGTAGACAGCGTCAGTCATTATGACTTCAGAAACTGAACACATCTGTATACTGTATCAGCGTAGACAGTGTCAGTCATTATAATGACTTCAGAAACTGAACACATCTGTATACTGTATCAGTGTAGACAGCGTCAGTCATTATAATGACTTCAGAAACTGAACACATCTGTATACTGTATCAGTGTAGACAGTGTCAGTCATTATAATGACTTCAGAAACTGAACACATCTGTATACTGTATCAGTGTAGACAGCGTCAGTCATTATAATGACTTCAGAAACTGAACACATCTGTATACTGTATCAGTGTAGACAGCGTCAGTCATTATAATGACTTCAGAAACTGAACGCACATCTGTATACTGTATCAGTGTAGACAGCGTCAGTCATTATAATGACTTCAGAAACTGAACACACATCTGTATACTGTATCAGTGTAGACAGCGTCAGTCATTATAATGACTTCAGAAACTGAACACATCTGTATACTGTATCAGTGTAGACAGCGTCAGTCATTATAATGACTTCAGAAACTGAACACACATCTGTATACTGTATCAGTGTAGACAGCGTCAGTGATTATAATGACTTCAGAAACTGAACACACATCTGTATACTGTATCAGTGTAGACAGCGTCAGTCATTATAATGACTTCAGAAACTGAACACACATCTGTATACTGTATCAGCGTAGACAGCGTCAGTCATTATAATGACTTCAGAAACTGAACACATCTGTATACTGTATCAGCGTAGACAGCGTCAGTGATTATAATGACTTCAGAAACTGAACACATCTGTATACTGTATCAGAGTAGACAGCGTCAGTCAATATAATGACTTCAGAAACTGAACACACATCTGTATACTGTATCTGCGTTGTCAGCTTCAGTGATTATAATGACTTCAGAAACTGAACACACATCTGTATACTGTATCAGCGTAGACAGCGTCAGTCATTATAATGACTTCAGAAACTGAACACACATCTGTATACTGTATCAGTGTAGACAGCGTCAGTCATTATAATGACTTCAGAAACTGAACACATCTGTATACTGTATCAGTGTAGACAGCGTCAGTGATTATAATGACTTCAGAAACTGAACACACATCTGTATACTGTATCAGTGTAGACAGCGTCAGTCATTATAATGACTTCAGAAACTGAACACATCTGTATACTGTATCAGCGTAGACAGCGTCAGTCATTATAATGACTTCAGAAACTGAACGCACATCTGTATACTGTATCAGTGTAGACAGCGTCAGTGATTATAATGACTTCAGAAACTGAACGCACATCTGTATACTGTATCAGTGTAGACAGCGTCAGTCATTATAATGACTTCAGAAACTGAACACATCTGTATACTGTATCAGCGTAGACAGCGTCAGTCATTATAATGACTTCAGAAACTGAACACATCTGTATACTGTATCAGTGTAGACAGCGTCAGTGATTATAATGACTTCAGAAACTGAACACATCTGTATACTGTATCAGTGTAGACAGCGTCAGTCATTATAATGACTTCAGAAACTGAACACACATCTGTATACTGTATCAGCGTAGACAGCGTCAGTGATTATAATGACTTCAGAAACTGAACACATCTGTATACTGTATCAGTGTAGACAGCGTCAGTGATTATAATGACTTCAGAAACTGAACGCACATCTGTATACTGTATCAGTGTAGACAGCGTCAGTCATTATAATGACTTCAGAAACTGAACACACATCTGTATACTGTATCAGTGTAGACAGCGTCAGTCATTATAATGACTTCAGAAACTGAACACACATCTGTATACTGTATCAGCGTAGACAGCGTCAGTGATTATAATGACTTCAGAAACTGAACGCACATCTGTATACTGTATCAGCGTAGACAGCGTCAGTCATTATAATGACTTCAGAAACTGAACGCACATCTGTATACTGTATCAGTGTAGACAGCGTCAGTCATTATAATGACTTCAGAAACTGAACACACATCTGTATACTGTATCAGTGTAGACAGCGTCAGTCATTATAATGACTTCAGAAACTGAACACACATCTGTATACTGTATCAGCGTAGACAGCGTCAGTCATTATAATGATTTCAGAAACTGAACACACATCTGTATACTGTATCAGCGTAGACGGTGTCAGTGATTATAATGACTTCAGAAACTGAACGCACATCTGTATACTGTATCAGTGTAGACAGCGTCAGTCATTATAATGACTTCAGAAACTGAACACACATCTGTATACTGTATCAGTGTAGACAGCGTCAGTCATTATAATGACTTCAGAAACTGAACACATCTGTATACTGTATCAGTGTAGACAGCGTCAGTCATTATGACTTCAGAAACTGAACACACATCTGTATACTGTATCAGCGTAGACAGCGTCAGTCATTATAATGACTTCAGAAACTGAACACACATCTGTATACTGTATCAGTGTAGACAGCGTCAGTGATTATAATGACTTCAGAAACTGAACACATCTGTATACTGTATCAGTGTAGACAGCGTCAGTCATTATGACTTCAGAAACTGAACACATCTGTATACTGTATCAGCGTAGACAGTGTCAGTCATTATAATGACTTCAAAAACTGAACACATCTGTATACTGTATCAGTGTAGACAGCGTCAGTCATTATAATGACTTCAGAAACTGAACACATCTGTATACTGTATCAGTGTAGACAGTGTCAGTCATTATAATGACTTCAGAAACTGAACACATCTGTATACTGTATCAGTGTAGACAGCGTCAGTCATTATAATGACTTCAGAAACTGAACACATCTGTATACTGTATCAGTGTAGACAGCGTCAGTGATTATAATGACTTCAGAAACTGAACGCACATCTGTATACTGTATCAGTGTAGACAGCGTCAGTCATTATAATGACTTCAGAAACTGAACACACATCTGTATACTGTATCAGCGTAGACAGCGTCAGTGATTATAATGACTTCAGAAACTGAACACATCTGTATACTGTATCAGTGTAGACAGCGTCAGTCATTATAATGACTTCAGAAACTGAACACACATCTGTATACTGTATCAGCGTAGACAGCGTCAGTGATTATAATGACTTCAGAAACTGAACGCACATCTGTATACTGTATCAGTGTAGACAGCGTCAGTCATTATAATGACTTCAGAAACTGAACGCACATCTGTATACTGTATCAGTGTAGACAGCGTCAGTCATTATAATGACTTCAGAAACTGAACGCACATCTGTATACTGTATCAGTGTAGACAGCGTCAGTCATTATAATGACTTCAGAAACTGAACACACATCTGTATACTGTATCAGTGTAGACAGCGTCAGTCATTATAATGACTTCAGAAACTGAACACACATCTGTATACTGTATCAGCGTAGACAGCGTCAGTCATTATAATGATTTCAGAAACTGAACACACATCTGTATACTGTATCAGTGTAGACGGTGTCAGTGATTATAATGACTTCAGAAACTGAACGCACATCTGTATACTGTATCAGTGTAGACAGCGTCAGTCATTATAATGACTTCAGAAACTGAACACACATCTGTATACTGTATCAGCGTAGACAGCGTCAGTCATTATAATGACTTCAGAAACTGAACACACATCTGTATACTGTATCAGTGTAGACAGCGTCAGTCATTATAATGACTTCAGAAACTGAACACATCTGTATACTGTATCAGTGTAGACAGCGTCAGTCATTATGACTTCAGAAACTGAACACACATCTGTATACTGTATCAGCGTAGACAGCGTCAGTCATTATAATGACTTCAGAAACTGAACACACATCTGTATACTGTATCAGTGTAGACAGCGTCAGTGATTATAATGACTTCAGAAACTGAACACATCTGTATACTGTATCAGCGTAGACAGTGTCAGTCATTATAATGACTTCAAAAACTGAACACATCTGTATACTGTATCAGTGTAGACAGCGTCAGTCATTATAATGACTTCAGAAACTGAACACATCTGTATACTGTATCAGTGTAGACAGTGTCAGTCATTATAATGACTTCAGAAACTGAACACATCTGTATACTGTATCAGTGTAGACAGCGTCAGTCATTATAATGACTTCAGAAACTGAACACATCTGTATACTGTATCAGTGTAGACAGCGTCAGTCATTATAATGACTTCAGAAACTGAACACACATCTGTATACTGTATCAGCGTAGACAGCGTCAGTCATTATAATGACTTCAGAAACTGAACACATCTGTATACTGTATCAGCGTAGACAGCGTCAGTCATTATAATGACTTCAGAAACTGAACACACATCTGTATACTGTATCAGCGTAGACAGCGTCAGTCATTATAATGACTTCAGAAACTGAACACACATCTGTATACTGTATCAGCGTAGACAGCGTCAGTCATTATAATGACTTCAGAAACTGAACACACATCTGTATACTGTATCAGCGTAGACAGCGTCAGTCATTATAATGACTTCAGAAACTGAACACACATCTGTATACTGTATCAGTGTAGACAGCGTCAGTCATTATAATGACTTCAGAAACTGAACACACATCTGTATACTGTATCAGTGTAGACAGCGTCAGTCATTATAATGACTTCAGAAACTGAACACATCTGTATACTGTATCAGCGTAGACAGCGTCAGTCATTATAATGACTTCAGAAACTGAACGCACATCTGTATACTGTATCAGTGTAGACAGCGTCAGTCATTATAATGACTTCAGAAAATGAACACACATCTGTATACTGTATCAGTGTAGACAGTGTCAGTCATTATAATGACTTCCGAAACTGAACACACATCTGTATACTGTATCAGTGTAGACAGCGTCAGTCATTATAATGACTTCAGAAACTGAACGCACATCTGTATACTGTATCAGTGTAGACAGCGTCAGTCATTATAATGACTTCAGAAACTGAACACACATCTGTATACTGTATCAGCGTTGACAGCGTCAGTCATTATAATGACTTCAGAAACTGAACACATCTGTATACTGTATCAGCGTAGACAGCGTCAGTCATTATGACTTCAGAAACTGAACACATCTGTATACTGTATCAGTGTAGACAGCGTCAGTCATTATAATGACTTCAGAAACTGAACACATCTGTATACTGTATCAGCGTAGACAGCGTCAGTGATTATAATTACTTCAAAAACTGAACACATCTGTATACTGTATCAGCGTAGACAGCGTCAGTGATTATAATGACTTCAGAAACTGAACACATCTGTATACTGTATCAGCGTAGACAGCGTCAGTAATTATAATTACTTCAAAAACTGAACACATCTGTATACTGTATCAGCGTAGACAGCGTCAGTGATTATAATGACTTCAGAAACTGAACACACATCTGTATACTGTATCAGTGTAGACAGCGTCAGTCATTATAATGACTTCAGAAACTGAACACACATCTGTATACTGTATCAGTGTAGACAGCGTCAGTCATTATAATGACTTCAGAAACTGAACGCACATCTGTATACTGTATCAGTGTAGACAGCGTCAGTCATTATAATGACTTCAGAAACTGAACGCACATCTGTATACTGTATCAGTGTAGACAGCGTCAGTCATTATAATGACTTCAGAAACTGAACACACATCTGTATACTGTATCAGTGTAGACAGCGTCAGTCATTATAATGACTTCAGAAACTGAACACACATCTGTATACTGTATCAGCGTAGACAGCGTCAGTCATTATAATGACTTCAGAAACTGAACGCACATCTGTATACTGTATCAGTGTAGACAGCGTCAGTCATTATAATGACTTCAGAAACTGAACACATCTGTATACTGTATCAGTGTAGACAGCGTCAGTCATTATAATGACTTCAGAAACTGAACACATCTGTATACTGTATCAGTGTAGACAGCGTCAGTCATTATAATGACTTCAGAAACTGAACACACATCTGGATACTGTATCAGTGTAGACAGCGTCAGTCATTATAATGACTTCAGAAACTGAACACATCTGTATACTGTATCAGTGTAGACAGCGTCAGTCATTATAATGACTTCAGAAACTGAACACACATCTGGATACTGTATCAGTGTAGACAGCGTCAGTCATTATAATGACTTCAGAAACTGAACACATCTGTATACTGTATCAGCGTAGACAGCGTCAGTCATTATAATGACTTCAGAAACTGAACACACATCTGTATACTGTATCAGTGTAGACAGCGTCAGTCATTATAATGACTTCAGAAACTGAACACATCTGTATACTGTATCAGTGTAGACAGCGTCAGTCATTATAATGACTTCAGAAACTGAACACACATCTGGATACTGTATCAGTGTAGACAGCGTCAGTCATTATAATGACTTCAGAAACTGAACACATCTGTATACTGTATCAGCGTAGACAGCGTCAGTCATTATAATGACTTCAGAAACTGAACACACATCTGTATACTGTATCAGCGTAGACAGCGTCAGTCATTATAATGACTTCAGAAACTGAACGCACATCTGTATACTGTATCAGCGTAGACAGCGTCAGTCATTATAATGACTTCAGAAACTGAACGCACATCTGTATACTGTATCAGTGTAGACAGCGTCAGTCATTATAATGACTTCAGAAACTGAACACATCTGTATACTGTATCAGTGTAGACAGCGTCAGTCATTATAATGACTTCAGAAACTGAACACACATCTCTATACTGTATCAGTGTAGACAGCGTCAGTCATTATAATGACTTCAGAAACTGAACACATCTGTATACTGTATCAGTGTAGACAGCGTCAGTGATTATAATGACTTCAGAAACTGAACACACATCTGTATACTGTATCAGCGTAGACAGCGTCAGTAATTATAATTACTTCAAAAACTGAACACACATCTGTATACTGTATCAGTGTAGACAGCGTCAGTGATTATAATGACTTCAGAAACTGAACACACATCTGTATACTGTATCAGTGTAGACAGCGTCAGTCATTATAATGACTTCAGAAACTGAACACACATCTGTATACTGTATCAGTGTAGACAGCGTCAGTCATTATAATGACTTCAGAAACTGAACACATCTGTATACTGTATCAGCGTAGACAGCGTCAGTGATTATAATGACTTCAGAAACTGAACACACATCTGTATACTGTATCAGCGTAGACAGCGTCAGTAATTATAATTACTTCAAAAACTGAACACATCTGTATACTGTATCAGCGTAGACAGCGTCAGTGATTATAATGACTTCAGAAACTGAACACACATCTGTATACTGTATCAGTGTAGACAGCGTCAGTCATTATAATGACTTCAGAAACTGAACACATCTGTATACTGTATCAGTGTAGACAGCGTCAGTCATTATAATGACTTCAGAAACTGAACACATCTGTATACTGTATCAGTGTAGACAGCGTCAGTCATTATAATGACTTCAGAAACTGAACACACATCTCTATACTGTATCAGTGTAGACAGCGTCAGTCATTATAATGACTTCAGAAACTGAACACATCTGTATACTGTATCAGTGTAGACAGCGTCAGTCATTATAATGACTTCAGAAACTGAACACACATCTGGATACTGTATCAGTGTAGACAGCGTCAGTGATTATAATGACTTCAGAAACTGAACACACATCTGTATACTGTATCAGTGTAGACAGCGTCAGTCATTATAATGACTTCAGAAACTGAACACATCTGTATACTGTATCAGCGTAGACAGCGTCAGTCATTATGACTTCAGAAACTGAACACATCTGTATACTGTATCAGCGTAGACAGCGTCAGTCATTATAATGACTTCAGAAACTGAACACACATCTGGATACTGTATCAGCGTAGACAGCGTCAGTGATTATAATTACTTCAAAAACTGAACACATCTGTATACTGTATCAGCGTAGACAGCGTCAGTGATTATAATGACTTCAGAAACTGAACACACATCTGTATACTGTATCAGCGTAGACAGCGTCAGTAATTATAATTACTTCAAAAACTGAACACATCTGTATACTGTATCAGTGTAGACAGCGTCAGTGATTATAATGACTTCAGAAACTGAACACACATCTGTATACTGTATCAGCGTAGACAGTGTCAGTGATTATAATGACTTCAGAAACTGAACACACATCTGTATACTGTATCAGCGTAGACAGCGTCAGTAATTATAATTACTTCAAAAACTGAACACATCTGTATACTGTATCAGCGTAGACAGCGTCAGTAATTATAATGACTTCAGAAACTGAACACACATCTGTATACTGTATCAGTATAGACAGCGTCAGTCATTATAATGACTTCAGAAACTGAACACATCTGTATACTGTATCAGTGTAGACAGCGTCAGTCATTATAATGACTTCAGAAACTGAACACATCTGTATACTGTATCAGTGTAGACAGCGTCAGTCATTATGACTTCAGAAACTGAACGCACATCTGTATACTATATCAGTGTAGACAGCGTCAGTGATTATAATGACTTCAGAAACTGAACACATCTGTATACTGTATCAGCGTAGACAGCGTCAGTCATTATAATGACTTCAGAAACTGAATGCACATCTGTATACTGTATCAGTGTATACAGCGTCAGTGATTATAATGACTTCAGAAACTGAACACATCTGTATACTGTATCAGCGTAGACAGCGTCAGTCATTATAATGACTTCAGAAACTGAACACATCTGTATACTGTATCAGTGTAGACAGCGTCAGTCATTATAATGACTTCAGAAACTGAACACACATCTCTATACTGTATCAGTGTAGACAGCGTCAGTCATTATAATGACTTCAGAAACTGAACACATCTGTATACTGTATCAGTGTAGACAGCGTCAGTGATTATAATGACTTCAGAAACTGAACACACATCTGTATACTGTATCAGCGTAGACAGCGTCAGTAATTATAATTACTTCAAAAACTGAACACACATCTGTATACTGTATCAGTGTAGACAGCGTAGTGATTATAATGACTTCAGAAACTGAACACACATCTGTATACTGTATCAGTGTAGACAGCGTCAGTCATTATAATGACTTCAGAAACTGAACACACATCTGTATACTGTATCAGTGTAGACAGCGTCAGTCATTATAATGACTTCAGAAACTGAACACATCTGTATACTGTATCAGCGTAGACAGCGTCAGTGATTATAATGACTTCAGAAACTGAACACACATCTGTATACTGTATCAGCGTAGACAGCGTCAGTAATTATAATTACTTCAAAAACTGAACACATCTGTATACTGTATCAGCGTAGACAGCGTCAGTGATTATAATGACTTCAGAAACTGAACACACATCTGTATACTGTATCAGTGTAGACAGCGTCAGTCATTATAATGACTTCAGAAACTGAACACATCTGTATACTGTATCAGTGTAGACAGCGTCAGTCATTATAATGACTTCAGAAACTGAACACATCTGTATACTGTATCAGTGTAGACAGCGTCAGTCATTATAATGACTTCAGAAACTGAACACACATCTCTATACTGTATCAGTGTAGACAGCGTCAGTCATTATAATGACTTCAGAAACTGAACACATCTGTATACTGTATCAGTGTAGACAGCGTCAGTCATTATAATGACTTCAGAAACTGAACACACATCTGGATACTGTATCAGTGTAGACAGCGTCAGTGATTATAATGACTTCAGAAACTGAACACACATCTGTATACTGTATCAGTGTAGACAGCGTCAGTCATTATAATGACTTCAGAAACTGAACACATCTGTATACTGTATCAGCGTAGACAGCGTCAGTCATTATGACTTCAGAAACTGAACACATCTGTATACTGTATCAGCGTAGACAGCGTCAGTCATTATAATGACTTCAGAAACTGAACACACATCTGGATACTGTATCAGCGTAGACAGCGTCAGTGATTATAATTACTTCAAAAACTGAACACATCTGTATACTGTATCAGCGTAGACAGCGTCAGTGATTATAATGACTTCAGAAACTGAACACACATCTGTATACTGTATCAGCGTAGACAGCGTCAGTAATTATAATTACTTCAAAAACTGAACACATCTGTATACTGTATCAGTGTAGACAGCGTCAGTGATTATAATGACTTCAGAAACTGAACACACATCTGTATACTGTATCAGCGTAGACAGCGTCAGTGATTATAATGACTTCAGAAACTGAACACACATCTGTATACTGTATCAGCGTAGACAGCGTCAGTAATTATAATTACTTCAAAAACTGAACACATCTGTATACTGTATCAGCGTAGACAGCGTCAGTAATTATAATGACTTCAGAAACTGAACACACATCTGTATACTGTATCAGTATAGACAGCGTCAGTCATTATAATGACTTCAGAAACTGAACACATCTGTATACTGTATCAGTGTAGACAGCGTCAGTCATTATAATGACTTCAGAAACTGAACACATCTGTATACTGTATCAGTGTAGACAGCGTCAGTCATTATGACTTCAGAAACTGAACGCACATCTGTATACTATATCAGTGTAGACAGCGTCAGTGATTATAATGACTTCAGAAACTGAACACATCTGTATACTGTATCAGCGTAGACAGCGTCAGTCATTATAATGACTTCAGAAACTGAATGCACATCTGTATACTGTATCAGTGTAGACAGCGTCAGTGATTATAATGACTTCAGAAACTGAACACATCTGTATACTGTATCAGCGTAGACAGCGTCAGTCATTATAATGACTTCAGAAACTGAACACCACATCTGTATACTGTATCAGTGTAGACAGCGTCAGTCATTATGACTTCAGAAACTGAACACATCTGTATACTGTATCAGTGTAGACAGCGTCAGTGATTATAATGTCTTCAGAAACGGAACACACATCTGTATACTGTATCAGCGTAGACAGCGTCAGTCATTATAATGACTTCAGAAACTGAACGCACATCTGTATACTGTATCAGTGTAGACAGCGTCAGTCATTATAATGACTTCAGAAACTGAACACATCTGTATACTGTATCAGTGTAGACAGCGTCAGTCATTATAATGACTTCAGAAACTGAACACACATCTGTATACTGTATCAGTGTAGACAGCGTCAGTGATTATAATGACTTCAGAAACTGAACACATCTGTATACTGTATCAGTGTAGACAGCGTCAGTCATTATAATGACTTCAGAAACTGAACGCACATCTGTATACTGTATCAGTGTAGACAGCGTCAGTCATTATAATGACTTCAGAAACTGAACACATCTGTATACTGTATCAGTGTAGACAGCGTCAGTCATTATAATGACTTCAGAAACTGAACACATCTGTATACTGTATCAGTGTAGACAGCGTCAGTCATTATAATGACTTCAGAAACTGAACACATCTGTATACTGTATCAGTGTAGACAGCGTCAGTCATTATAATGACTTCAGAAACTGAACGCACATCTGTATACTGTATCAGTGTAGACAGCGTCAGTCATTATAATGACTTCAGAAACTGAACACATCTGTATACTGTATCAGCGTAGACAGCGTCAGTGATTATAATGACTTCAGAAACTGAACACACATCTGTATACTGTATCAGCGTAGACAGCGTCAGTAATTATAATGACTTCAGAAACTGAACACATCTGTATACTGTATCAGTGTAGACAGCGTCAGTCATTATAATGACTTCAGAAACTGAACACATCTGTATACTGTATCAGTGTAGACAGCGTCAGTCATTATAATGACTTCAGAAACTGAACACACATCTGTATACTGTATCAGTGTAGACAGCGTCAGTCATTATGACTTCAGAAACTGAACGCACATCTGTATACTATATCAGTGTAGACAGCGTCAGTGATTATAATGACTTCAGAAACTGAACACATCTGTATACTGTATCAGCGTAGACAGCGTCAGTCATTATAATGACTTCAGAAACTGAACGCACATCTGTATACTGTATCAGTGTAGACAGCGTCAGTGATTATAATGACTTCAGAAACTGAACACATCTGTATACTGTATCAGCGTAGACAGCGTCAGTCATTATAATGACTTCAGAAACTGAACACATCTGTATACTGTATCAGTGTAGACAGCGTCAGTCATTATGACTTCAGAAACTGAACACATCTGTATACTGTATCAGTGTAGACAGCGTCAGTCATTATAATGACTTCAGAAACTGAACGCACATCTGTATACTGTATCAGTGTAGACAGCGTCAGTGATTATAATGACTTCAGAAACTGAACACATCTGTATACTGTATCAGCGTAGACAGCGTCAGTCATTATAATGACTTCAGAAACTGAACGCACATCTGTATACTGTATCAGTGTAGACAGCGTCAGTCATTATAATGACTTCAGAAACTGAACACATCTGTATACTGTATCAGCGTAGACAGCGTCAGTCAGTCAGTATTATAATGACTTCATAAACTGAACACATCTGTATACTGTATCAGCGTAGACAGCGTCAGTGATTATAATGACTTCAGAAACTGAACACATCTGTATACTGTATCAGCGTAGACAGCGTCAGTAATTATAATTACTTCAGAAACTGAACACATCTGTATACTGTATCAGCGTAGACAGCGTCAGTGATTATAATGACTTCAGAAACTGAACACACATCTGTATACTGTATCAGTGTAGACAGCGTCAGTCATTATAATGACTTCAGAAACTGAACACACATCTGTATACTGTATCAGTGTAGACAGCGTCAGTCATTATAATGACTTCAGAAACTGAACACACATCTGTATACTGTATCAGTGTAGACAGCGTCAGTCATTATAATGACTTCAGAAACTGAACGCACATCTGTATACTGTATCAGTGTAGACAGCGTCAGTCATTATAATGACTTCAGAAACTGAACACACATCTGTATACTGTATCAGTGTAGACAGCGTCAGTCATTATAATGACTTCAGAAACTGAACACACATCTGTATACTGTATCAGCGTAGACAGCGTCAGTCATTATAATGACTTCAGAAACTGAACACACATCTGTATACTGTATCAGTGTAGACAGCGTCAGTCATTATAATGACTTCAGAAACTGAACGCACATCTGTATACTGTATCAGTGTAGACAGCGTCAGTCATTATAATGACTTCAGAAACTGAACGCACATCTGTATACTGTATCAGTGTAGACAGCGTCAGTCATTATAATGACTTCAGAAACTGAACACATATGTATACTGTATCAGTGTAGACAGCGTCAGTGATTATAATGACTTCAGAAACTGAACGCACATCTGTATACTGTATCAGTGTAGACAGCGTCAGTCATTATAATGACTTCAGAAACTGAACACATCTGTATACTGTATCAGCGTAGACAGCGTCAGTCATTATAATGACTTCAGAAACTGAACACATCTGTATACTGTATCAGCGTAGACAGCGTCAGTCATTATAATGACTTCAAAAACTGAACACATCTGTATACTGTATCAGTATAGACAGCCTAAGTGATTATAATGACTTCAGAAACTGAACACATCTGTATACTGTATCAGTGTAGACAGCGTCAGTCATTATAATGACTTCAGAAACTGAACACACATCTGTATACTGTATCAGTGTAGACAGCGTCAGTCATTATAATGACTTCAGAAACTGAACACATCTGTATACTGTATCAGCGTAGACAGCGTCAGTCATTATAATGACTTCAAAAACTGAACGCACATCTGTATACTGTATCAGCGTAGACAGCGTCAGTCATTATAATGACTTCAGAAACTGAACGCACATCTGTATACTGTATCAGTGTAGACAGCGTCAGTCATTATAATGACTTCAGAAACTGAACGCACATCTGTATACTGTATCAGTGTAGACAGCGTCAGTCATTATAATGACTTCAGAAACTGAACACATCTGTATACTGTATCAGTGTAGACAGCGTCAGTCATTATAATGACTTCAGAAACTGAACACACATCTCTATACTGTATCAGTGTAGACAGCGTCAGTCATTATAATGACTTCAGAAACTGAACACATCTGTATACTGTATCAGTGTAGACAGCGTCAGTGATTATAATGACTTCAGAAACTGAACACACATCTGTATACTGTATCAGCGTAGACAGCGTCAGTAATTATAATTACTTCAAAAACTGAACACACATCTGTATACTGTATCAGTGTAGACAGCGTCAGTGATTATAATGACTTCAGAAACTGAACACACATCTGTATACTGTATCAGTGTAGACAGCGTCAGTCATTATAATGACTTCAGAAACTGAACACACATCTGTATACTGTATCAGTGTAGACAGCGTCAGTCATTATAATGACTTCAGAAACTGAACACATCTGTATACTGTATCAGCGTAGACAGCGTCAGTGATTATAATGACTTCAGAAACTGAACACACATCTGTATACTGTATCAGCGTAGACAGCGTCAGTAATTATAATTACTTCAAAAACTGAACACATCTGTATACTGTATCAGCGTAGACAGCGTCAGTGATTATAATGACTTCAGAAACTGAACACACATCTGTATACTGTATCAGTGTAGACAGCGTCAGTCATTATAATGACTTCAGAAACTGAACACATCTGTATACTGTATCAGTGTAGACAGCGTCAGTCATTATAATGACTTCAGAAACTGAACACATCTGTATACTGTATCAGTGTAGACAGCGTCAGTCATTATAATGACTTCAGAAACTGAACACACATCTCTATACTGTATCAGTGTAGACAGCGTCAGTCATTATAATGACTTCAGAAACTGAACACATCTGTATACTGTATCAGTGTAGACAGCGTCAGTCATTATAATGACTTCAGAAACTGAACACACATCTGGATACTGTATCAGTGTAGACAGCGTCAGTGATTATAATGACTTCAGAAACTGAACACACATCTGTATACTGTATCAGTGTAGACAGCGTCAGTCATTATAATGACTTCAGAAACTGAACGCACATCTGTATACTGTATCAGTGTAGACAGGGTCAGTCTTTATATTGACTTCAGAAACTGTTCTCACATCTGTATACTGTATCAGTGTAGACAGCGTCAGTCATTATAATGACTTCAGAAACTGAACACACATCTGGATACTGTATCAGTGTAGACAGCGTCAGTGATTATAATGACTTCAGAAACTGAACGCACATCTGTATACTGTATCAGTGTAGACAGCGTCAGTGATTATAATGACTTCAGAAACTGAACACACATCTGTATACTGTATCAGCGTAGACAGCGTCAGTAATTATAATGACTTCAAAAACTGAACACATCTGTATACTGTATCAGTGTAGACAGCGTCAGTCATTATAATGACTTCAGAAACTGAACACACATCTGTATACTGTATCAGCGTAGACAGTGTCAGTGATTATAATGACTTCAGAAACTGAACACACATCAGTATACTGTATCAGTGTAGAAACCGTCAGTAATAATAATTACTTCAGAAACTGAACACATCTGTATACTGTATCAGTGTAGACAGCGTCAGTAATTATAATGACTTCAGAAACTGAACACACATCTGTATACTGTATCAGTATAGACAGCGTCAGTCATTATAATGACTTCAGAAACTGAACACATCTGTATACTGTATCAGTGTAGACAGCCTCAGTGATTATAATGACTTCAGAAACTGAACACATCTGTATACTGTATCAGTGTAGACAGCGTCAGTCATTATGACTTCAGAAACTGAACGCACATCTGTATACTATATCAGTGTAGACAGCGTCAGTGATTATAATGACTTCAGAAACTGAACGCACATCTGTATACTGTATCAGCGTAGACAGCGTCAGTCATTATAATGACTTCAGAAACTGAATGCACATCTGTATACTGTATCAGTGTATACAGCGTCAGTCATTATAATTACTTCAGAAACTGAACACACATCTGTATACTGTATCAGCGTAGACAGCGTCAGTCATTATAATGACTTCAGAAACTGAACACATCTGTATACTGTATCAGTGTAGACAGCGTCAGTCATTATAATGACTTCAGAAACTGAACACACATCTCTATACTGTATCAGTGTAGACAGCGTCAGTCATTATAATGACTTCAGAAACTGAACACATCTGTATACTGTATCAGTGTAGACAGCGTCAGTGATTATAATGACTTCAGAAACTGAACACACATCTGTATACTGTATCAGCGTAGACAGCGTCAGTAATTATAATTACTTCAAAAACTGAACACACATCTGTATACTGTATCAGTGTAGACAGCGTAGTGATTATAATGACTTCAGAAACTGAACACACATCTGTATACTGTATCAGTGTAGACAGCGTCAGTCATTATAATGACTTCAGAAACTGAACACACATCTGTATACTGTATCAGTGTAGACAGCGTCAGTCATTATAATGACTTCAGAAACTGAACACATCTGTATACTGTATCAGCGTAGACAGCGTCAGTGATTATAATGACTTCAGAAACTGAACACACATCTGTATACTGTATCAGCGTAGACAGCGTCAGTAATTATAATTACTTCAAAAACTGAACACATCTGTATACTGTATCAGCGTAGACAGCGTCAGTGATTATAATGACTTCAGAAACTGAACACACATCTGTATACTGTATCAGTGTAGACAGCGTCAGTCATTATAATGACTTCAGAAACTGAACACATCTGTATACTGTATCAGTGTAGACAGCGTCAGTCATTATAATGACTTCAGAAACTGAACACATCTGTATACTGTATCAGTGTAGACAGCGTCAGTCATTATAATGACTTCAGAAACTGAACACACATCTCTATACTGTATCAGTGTAGACAGCGTCAGTCATTATAATGACTTCAGAAACTGAACACATCTGTATACTGTATCAGTGTAGACAGCGTCAGTCATTATAATGACTTCAGAAACTGAACACACATCTGGATACTGTATCAGTGTAGACAGCGTCAGTGATTATAATGACTTCAGAAACTGAACACACATCTGTATACTGTATCAGTGTAGACAGCGTCAGTCATTATAATGACTTCAGAAACTGAACACATCTGTATACTGTATCAGCGTAGACAGCGTCAGTCATTATGACTTCAGAAACTGAACACATCTGTATACTGTATCAGCGTAGACAGCGTCAGTCATTATAATGACTTCAGAAACTGAACACACATCTGGATACTGTATCAGCGTAGACAGCGTCAGTGATTATAATTACTTCAAAAACTGAACACATCTGTATACTGTATCAGCGTAGACAGCGTCAGTGATTATAATGACTTCAGAAACTGAACACACATCTGTATACTGTATCAGCGTAGACAGCGTCAGTAATTATAATTACTTCAAAAACTGAACACATCTGTATACTGTATCAGTGTAGACAGCGTCAGTGATTATAATGACTTCAGAAACTGAACACACATCTGTATACTGTATCAGCGTAGACAGCGTCAGTGATTATAATGACTTCAGAAACTGAACACACATCTGTATACTGTATCAGCGTAGACAGCGTCAGTAATTATAATTACTTCAAAAACTGAACACATCTGTATACTGTATCAGCGTAGACAGCGTCAGTAATTATAATGACTTCAGAAACTGAACACACATCTGTATACTGTATCAGTATAGACAGCGTCAGTCATTATAATGACTTCAGAAACTGAACACATCTGTATACTGTATCAGTGTAGACAGCGTCAGTCATTATAATGACTTCAGAAACTGAACACATCTGTATACTGTATCAGTGTAGACAGCGTCAGTCATTATGACTTCAGAAACTGAACGCACATCTGTATACTATATCAGTGTAGACAGCGTCAGTGATTATAATGACTTCAGAAACTGAACACATCTGTATACTGTATCAGCGTAGACAGCGTCAGTCATTATAATGACTTCAGAAACTGAATGCACATCTGTATACTGTATCAGTGTAGACAGCGTCAGTGATTATAATGACTTCAGAAACTGAACACATCTGTATACTGTATCAGCGTAGACAGCGTCAGTCATTATAATGACTTCAGAAACTGAACACATCTGTATACTGTATCAGTGTAGACAGCGTCAGTCATTATGACTTCAGAAACTGAACACATCTGTATACTGTATCAGTGTAGACAGCGTCAGTGATTATAATGACTTCAGAAACTGAACACATCTGTATACTGTATCAGCGTAGACAGCGTCAGTCATTATAATGACTTCAGAAACTGAACGCACATCTGTATACTGTATCAGTGTAGACAGCGTCAGTCATTATAATGACTTCAGAAACTGAACGCACATCTGTATACTGTATCAGTGTAGACAGCGTCAGTGATTATAATGACTTCAGAAACTGAACACATCTGTATACTGTATCAGCGTAGACAGCGTCAGTCATTATAATGACTTCAGAAACTGAACACATCTGTATACTGTATCAGTGTAGACAGCGTCAGTCATTATAATGACTTCAGAAACTGAACACATCTGTATACTGTATCAGTGTAGACAGCGTCAGTCATTATAATGACTTCAGAAACTGAACGCACATCTGTATACTGTATCAGTGTAGACAGCGTCAGTCATTATAATGACTTCAGAAACTGAACACATCTGTATACTGTATCAGCGTAGACAGCGTCAGTGATTATAATGACTTCAGAAACTGAACACACATCTGTATACTGTATCAGTGTAGACAGCGTCAGTCATTATAATGACTTCAGAAACTGAACACATCTGTATACTGTATCAGCGTAGACAGCGTCAGTCATTATAATGACTTCAGAAACTGAACACATCTGTATACTGTATCAGTGTAGACAGCGTCAGTCATTATAATGACTTCAGAAACTGAACACATCTGTATACTGTATCAGTGTAGACAGCGTCAGTCATTATAATGACTTCAGAAACTGAACGCACATCTGTATACTGTATCAGTGTAGACAGCGTCAGTGATTATAATGACTTCAGAAACTGAACACATCTGTATACTGTATCAGTGTAGACAGCGTCAGTCATTATAATGACTTCAGAAACTGAACGCACATCTGTATACTGTATCAGTGTAGACAGCGTCAGTCATTATAATGACTTCAGAAACTGAACACATATGTATACTGTATCAGTGTAGACAGCGTCAGTGATTATAATGACTTCAGAAACTGAACGCACATCTGTATACTGTATCAGTGTAGACAGCGTCAGTCATTATAATGACTTCAGAAACTGAACACATCTGTATACTGTATCAGCGTAGACAGCGTCAGTCATTATAATGACTTCAGAAACTGAACACATCTGTATACTGTATCAGCGTAGACAGCGTCAGTCATTATAATGACTTCAAAAACTGAACACATCTGTATACTGTATCAGTATAGACAGCCTAAGTGATTATAATGACTTCAGAAACTGAACACATCTGTATACTGTATCAGTGTAGACAGCGTCAGTCATTATAATGACTTCAGAAACTGAACACACATCTGTATACTGTATCAGTGTAGACAGCGTCAGTCATTATAATGACTTCAGAAACTGAACACATCTGTATACTGTATCAGCGTAGACAGCGTCAGTCATTATAATGACTTCAAAAACTGAACGCACATCTGTATACTGTATCAGCGTAGACAGCGTCAGTCATTATAATGACTTCAGAAACTGAACACACATCTGTATACTGTATCAGTGTAGACAGCGTCAGTCATTATAATGACTTCAGAAACTGAACGCACATCTGTATACTGTATCAGTGTAGACAGCGTCAGTCATTATAATGACTTCAGAAACTGAACGCACATCTGTATACTGTATCAGTGTAGACAGCGTCAGTCATTATAATGACTTCAGAAACTGAACGCACATCTGTATACTGTATCAGTGTAGACAGCGTCAGTGATTATAATGACTTCAGAAACTGAACGCACATCTGTATACTGTATCAGTGTAGACAGCGTCAGTCATTATAATGACTTCAGAAACTGAACACATCTGTATACTGTATCAGCGTAGACAGCGTCAGTCATTATAATGACTTCAAAAACTGAACGCACATCTGTATACTGTATCAGCGTAGACAGCGTCAGTCATTATAATGACTTCAGAAACTGAACACATCTGTATACTGTATCAGTGTAGACAGCGTCAGTCATTATAATGACTTCAGAAACTGAACACACATCTGTATACTGTATCAGTGTAGACAGCGTCAGTCATTATAATGACTTCAGAAACTGAACGCACATCTGTATACTGTATCAGTGTAGACAGCGTCAGTCATTATAATGACTTCAGAAACTGAACGCACATCTGTATACTGTATCAGTGTAGACAGCGTCAGTGATTATAATGACTTCAGAAACTGAACACATCTGTATACTGTATCAGTGTAGACAGCCTCAGTGATTATAATGACTTCAGAAACTGAACACATCTGTATACTGTATCAGTGTAGACAGCGTCAGTCATTATAATGACTTCAGAAACTGAACACATCTGTATACTGTATCAGCGTAGACAGCGTCAGTCATTATAATGACTTCAAAAACTGAACGCACATCTGTATACTGTATCAGCGTAGACAGCGTCAGTCATTATAATGACTTCAGAAACTGAACACATCTGTATACTGTATCAGTGTAGACAGCGTCAGTCATTATAATGACTTCAGAAACTGAACACACATCTGTATACTGTATCAGTGTAGACAGCGTCAGTCATTATAATGACTTCAGAAACTGAACGCACATCTGTATACTGTATCAGTGTAGACAGCGTCAGTCATTATAATGACTTCAGAAACTGAACGCACATCTGTATACTGTATCAGTGTAGACAGCGTCAGTCATTATAATGACTTCAGAAACTGAACGCACATCTGTATACTGTATCAGTGTAGACAGCGTCAGTCATTATAATGACTTCAGAAACTGAACGCACATCTGTATACTGTATCAGTGTAGACAGCGTCAGTCATTATAATGACTTCAGAAACTGAACACATCTGTATACTGTATCAGTGTAGACAGCGTCAGTCATTATAATGACTTCAAAAACTGAACACATCTGTATACTGTATCAGTGTAGACAGCGTCAGTGATTATAATGACTTCAGAAACTGAACACATCTGTATACTGTATCAGCGTAGACAGCGTCAGTGATTATAATGACTTCAGAAACTGAACACATCTGTATACTGTATCAGTGTAGACAGCGTCAGTCATTATAATGACTTCAGAAACTGAACACATCTGTATACTGTATCAGTGTAGACAGCGTCAGTGATTATAATGACTTTAGAAACTGAACACATCTGTATACTGTATCAGCGTAGACAGCGTCAGTGATTATAATGACTTCAGAAACTGAACACATCTGTATACTGTATCAGTGTAGACAGCGTCAGTCATTATAATGACTTCAGAAACTGAATGCACATCTGTATACTGTATCAGCGTAGACAGCGTCAGTGATTATAATGACTTCAGAAACTGAACACACATCTGTATACTGTATCAGTGTAGACAGCGTCAGTCATTATGACTTCAGAAACTGAACACATCTGTATACTGTATCAGCGTAGACAGCGTCAGTCATTATAATGACTTCAGAAACTGAACACACATCTGTATACTGTATCAGTGTAGACAGCGTCAGTCATTATGACTTCAGAAACTGAACACATCTGTATACTGTATCAGTGTAGACAGCGTCAGTCATTATAATGACTTCAGAAACTGAACGCACATCTGTATACTGTATCAGCGTAGACAGCGTCAGTGATTATAATGACTTCAGAAACTGAACACACATCTGTATACTGTATCAGTGTAGACAGCGTCAGTCATTATAATGACTTCAGAAACTGAACGCACATCTGTATACTGTATCAGCGTAGACAGCGTCAGTGATTATAATGACTTCAGAAACTGAACACACATCTGTATACTGTATCAGTGTAGACAGCGTCAGTCATTATGACTTCAGAAACTGAACACATCTGTATACTGTATCAGTGTAGACAGCGTCAGTCATTATAATGACTTCAGAAACTGAACACACATCTGTATACTGTATCAGTGTAGACAGCGTCAGTCATTATAATGACTTCAGAAACTGAACACATCTGTATACTGTATCAGCGTAGACAGCGTCAGTCATTATAATGACTTCAAAAACTGAACGCACATCTGTATACTGTATCAGCGTAGACAGCGTCAGTCATTATAATGACTTCAGAAACTGAACACATCTGTATACTGTATCAGTGTAGACAGCGTCAGTCATTATAATGACTTCAGAAACTGAACACACATCTGTATACTGTATCAGTGTAGACAGCGTCAGTCATTATAATGACTTCAGAAACTGAACGCACATCTGTATACTGTATCAGTGTAGACAGCGTCAGTCATTATAATGACTTCAGAAACTGAACGCACATCTGTATACTGTATCAGTGTAGACAGCGTCAGTGATTATAATGACTTCAGAAACTGAACGCACATCTGTATACTGTATCAGTGTAGACAGCGTCAGTCATTATAATGACTTCAGAAACTGAACACATCTGTATACTGTATCAGCGTAGACAGCGTCAGTCATTATAATGACTTCAAAAACTGAACGCACATCTGTATACTGTATCAGCGTAGACAGCGTCAGTCATTATAATGACTTCAGAAACTGAACACATCTGTATACTGTATCAGTGTAGACAGCGTCAGTCATTATAATGACTTCAGAAACTGAACACACATCTGTATACTGTATCAGTGTAGACAGCGTCAGTCATTATAATGACTTCAGAAACTGAACGCACATCTGTATACTGTATCAGTGTAGACAGCGTCAGTCATTATAATGACTTCAGAAACTGAACGCACATCTGTATACTGTATCAGTGTAGACAGCGTCAGTGATTATAATGACTTCAGAAACTGAACACATCTGTATACTGTATCAGTGTAGACAGCCTCAGTGATTATAATGACTTCAGAAACTGAACACATCTGTATACTGTATCAGCGTAGACAGCGTCAGTCATTATAATGACTTCAAAAACTGAACGCACATCTGTATACTATATCAGCGTAGACAGCGTCAGTCATTATAATGACTTCAGAAACTGAACACATCTGTATACTGTATCAGCGTAGACAGCGTCAGTCATTATAATGACTTCAAAAACTGAACGCACATCTGTATACTATATCAGCGTAGACAGCGTCAGTCATTATAATGACTTCAGAAACTGAACACCTCTGTATACTGTATCAGTGTAGACAGCGTCAGTCATTATAATGACTTCAGAAACTGAACACACATCTGTATACTGTATCAGTGTAGACAGCGTCAGTCATTATAATGACTTCAGAAACTGAACACATCTGTATACTGTATCAGTGTAGACAGCGTCAGTCATTATAATGACTTCAGAAACTGAACACATCTGTATACTGTATCAGTGTAGACAGCGTCAGTCATTATAATGACTTCAAAAACTGAACACATCTGTATACTGTATCAGTGTAGACAGCGTCAGTGATTATAATGACTTCAGAAACTGAACACATCTGTATACTGTATCAGTGTAGACAGCGTCAGTGATTATAATGACTTCAGAAACTGAACACATCTGTATACTGTATCAGCGTAGACAGCGTCAGTGATTATAATGACTTCAGAAACTGAACACACATCTGTATACTGTATCAGTGTAGACAGCGTCAGTCATTATAATGACTTCAAAAACTGAACACATCTGTATACTGTATCAGTGTAGACAGCGTCAGTGATTATAATGACTTCAGAAACTGAACACATCTGTATACTGTATCAGCGTAGACAGCGTCAGTGATTATAATGACTTCAGAAACTGAACACATCTGTATACTGTATCAGTGTAGACAGTGTCAGTGATTATAATGACTTCAGAAACTGAACGCACATCTGTATACTGTATCAGTGTAGACAGCGTCAGTGATTATAATGACTTCAGAAACTGAACACGTCTGTATACTGTATCAGTGTAGACAGCGTCAGTCATTATAATGACTTCAGAAACTGAACACATCTGTATACTGTATCAGTGTAGACAGCGTCAGTCATTATAATGACTTCAGAAACTGAACACATCTGTATACTGTATCAGTGTAGACAGCGTCAGTCATTATAATGACTTCAAAAACTGAACACATCTGTATACTGTATCAGTGTAGACAGCGTCAGTCATTATAATGACTTCAGAAACTAAACACATCTGTATACTGTATCAGCGTAGACAGCGTCAGTCATTATAATGACTTCAGAAACTGAACACATCTATATACTGTATCAGCGTAGACAGCGTCAGTCATTATGACTTCAGAAACTGAACACATCTGTATACTGTATCAGTGTAGACAGCGTCAGTGATTATAATGACTTCAGAAACTGAACACACATCTGTATACTGTATCAGCGTAGACAGCGTCAGTGATTATAATGACTTCAGAAACTGAACACATCTGTATACTGTATCAGTGTAGACAGCGTCAGTCATTATAATGACTTCAGAAACTGAACGCACATCTGTATACTGTATCAGCGTAGACAGCGTCAGTGATTATAATGACTTCAGAAACTGAACACACATCTGTATACTGTATCAGTGTAGACAGCGTCAGTCATTATGACTTCAGAAACTGAACACATCTGTATACTGTATCAGCGTAGACAGCGTCAGTCATTATAATGACTTCAGAAACTGAACACACATCTGTATACTGTATCAGTGTAGACAGCGTCAGTCATTATAATGACTTCAGAAACTGAACGCACATCTGTATACTGTATCAGCGTAGACAGCGTCAGTGATTATAATGACTTCAGAAACTGAACACACATCTGTATACTGTATCAGTGTAGACAGCGTCAGTCATTATGACTTCAGAAACTGAACACATCTGTATACTGTATCAGTGTAGACAGCGTCAGTCATTATAATGACTTCAGAAACTGAACACACATCTGTATACTGTATCAGCGTAGACAGCGTCAGTGATTATAATGACTTCAGAAACTGAACGCACATCTGTATACTGTATCAGCGTAGACAGCGTCAGTGATTATAATGACTTCAGAAACTGAACGCACATCTGTATACTGTATCAGCGTAGACAGCGTCAGTGATTATAATGACTTCAGAAACTGAACGCACATCTGTATACTGTATCAGTGTAGACAGCGTCAGTCATTATAATGACTTCAGAAACTGAACGCACATCTGTATACTGTATCAGCGTAGACAGCGTCAGTGATTATAATGACTTCAGAAACTGAACACACATCTGTATACTGTATCAGTGTAGACAGCGTCAGTCATTATGACTTCAGAAACTGAACACATCTGTATACTGTATCAGTGTAGACAGCGTCAGTCATTATAATGACTTCAGAAACTGAACACATCTGTATACTGTATCAGTGTAGACAGCGTCAGTCATTATAATGACTTCAGAAACTGAACACACATCTGTATACTGTATCAGCGTAGACAGCGTCAGTGATTATAATGACTTCAGAAACTGAACACACATCTGTATACTGTATCAGTGTAGACAGCGTCAGTCATTATAATGACTTCAGAAACTGAACACACATCTGTATACTGTATCAGTGTAGACAGCGTCAGTGATTATAATGACTTCAGAAACTGAACACATCTGTATACTGTATCAGCGTAGACAGTGTCAGTCATTATGACTTCAGAAACTGAACACATCTGTATACTGTATCAGTGTAGACAGCGTCAGTCATTATAATGACTTCAGAAACTGAACACACATCTGTATACTGTATCAACGTAGACAGCGTCAGTGATTATAATGACTTCAGAAACTGAACACACATCTGTATACTGTATCAGTGTAGACAGCGTCAGTGGCTATAATGGCTTCTATTTATCTTTGACGCAACACTCACATCCAGAATAGGCAAATGTCAGCGTTAAGCGACTGAATGCCAGTGGGTTAGGCCCATGATGCGATGATGTAAAACTATTAAAACAGATCGATCAGATTCATCTCAGTTCATTTTCTAACTCAGCTTTTTGATATGCTATGAGGGAAAAAAACACATCTGAGGCAAATGCAGCTAAAAAAGTAGTTGTTTTGTTGGTCCTTCAGCAGATTCTGTCTGAAAAGAAACCTCGCTGAGAGCCATCACTGATTTATTTGTTCACTTGTCTAATGCACAATCGTTACTATAAAAGCCTGGAGCCGCAGTTAGATTGCTAAGGACAAGAACAGCCGTTCACCATTACCCTTCTAGATCACAATGGTGACCTCAGCTGTAAAGATGTCTACTGGATTTGCTTTCCTTGTTGAGAAGGAAAGTGGTTGCCTAGCCAACAGCAGTGCCATTTCCTTGACTTAATAAACCATTAAAAGTTGAAAAGGCTGAGCCTTCTAGTCTGCGCACGTTAACGTCGAGCTCAGACCATTTTGATTGGTCCTGCACGGATCGTGTTTAATTTATCAGTCCTCAGGGGAGAATCGTGTCCAACCAGACGGCTTGTGTGACCTGCGTACTGTGCATGTGGAGAATAGTGTTACTTATCTGACATTGTGTGAAGATCAAACACCACACGGTTCTTGTATACAAAATAACAGAAGACCCAATTAGCCAGCGTCCTTTGTGTCTGTCAGAATTAATCGTGCAGTGAATGCATGATATTGATTTTCTGACTAATATTATGTACCTGTATTATAATAAGATTGGCTATGCTTGCCAAACCACATACCCGAAGGGACTTTGGCATCTCATCCTCTGAAATATTATTTTTAGGAGAGTTTGTTATATGATAATAGAGGTGGTTAAAAAGGAGCTGACTGAAGATGAGGCATGATACAATGATACATACATTTGTTTTGCCAATGCCAGTCAGAAAATATTTACTGTTTAACAGTCAGTTATGAAAAGCTGGATTTCGGAGATAAAAAAAACTGTTATAATTTTGATTTTGGTGTTAATAATAATAATAATATAAAAACTGTTAATGTTAATTGTTGAACTAAGTTATTTAGAGCTGTAATTTGATGTTAATTGTTGACATGTCTTTTAAAGTGCATGCAGATCTCTGTATTAAAACTTATAGGAGATATACTTAACATTCAGGAGGATGCAAATAAATACTATAGCTATGACTCATGAATATTAATTAGTTTCATGACTGGGCACACCAGGAAGTTCACCTAGCAGTGTTGTGTATCACCTAATTAATATTCATGAGACAAACCATCACTATGTGAATGTGTCACAAACTCTCTAAGTGAACTTATGATTTTTTTTAACCTGGCAGGCAATAAAATGGGTGAAAAATAGTATAAATTTGCATTGAAGAAATTTTTAACAATCACTTTTGGCCACTATTGTACATGCATCTGGTTTTTGTTATTTTTTACAGGAAAACACTGATTTTAAAATGATGTTTTGTAATGCGCCTGAAGTATACGATTTTAGAAAGTCAGTGTTTCATGTGCTTTGGATGTATTATTACATTATTTTTGATTTTCCTCCTCAGGTTAACTTCATATGTTGCTGAAATTGACTAAATGTGCTGCTGCTGCTTTCAAACTAAACAAATGTGCAACTACCGTACCTCATCCAATTACAGGAAACACATTTCCTTCAAATGCCTGAAAGTAGAAAGAAAGAGCAAGTGTGATTGTGAATTATTCATAGGAAATGACAAACATATGGCGCTGTTTTTCTCACCTTTTCTCACTGGCGTTCTATGGTGTTTTATCATCTGTCTAATGTGCAGAGATTGCCTGAAGGCAGACTCTGTTCTGAGGCCCTCTGGCGAAACACATTCACTTACTCTCTTTACAGGTCGAGTATCGACTCTTCTACTGTTTTATAGCTTTATTTAGAGTTGCAATATTAATTTATTGCATTTCCCTGCAGAAGTTTGAATCTCTTGTTAGGGTTTTTGTGCTGTGACTTTGGTAGGGTTGGTTACTACTAAATTCAATAAGTGATGATTGTGTTGGGAGCACTGCTATAAGGGGGGACAGAAATATGAGCTATATTTTTGAAGATGTCATATACTCTAAGTTTTATTAGCTCTAGGACTACTTGTTTCACCCGAGGTCCCTTTGAAAGCCACTAAGGGAGAATGCCATTTCTGTTAGTGGTTCAACCCATAGGAAAGAAACTTCATAAATGAGATGCTTGTAATATATCAATTGTTTCTGATTATCCATAGAGAGACGGACAGACACACAGACCAATATACCGATAGATAGATAGATAGATAGATAGATAGATAGATAGATAGATAGATAGATAGATAGATAGATAGATAGATAGATAGATAGATAGACAGACAGACAGACAGACAGACAGACAGACAGATAGATAGATAGATAGATAGATAGATAGATAGATAGATAGATAGATAGATAGATAGATAGATAGATAGATAGATAGATAGATAGATAGATAGATAGATAGATAGATAGATAGATAGATAGATAGATAGATAGATAGATAGATAGATAGATAGATAGATAGACAGACAGATAGATAGACAGACAGATGGAAATATAGACAGACAGACAGATGGAAATATAGACAGACAGAAATATAGACAGACAGAAATATAGACAGACAGACAGATGGAAAATAGACAGATAGATCAATCGTCAGACAGACAGACAGACAGACAGACAGATAGATAGATAAATAGATAGACAGATAGATAGATAGATAGATAGATAGATAGATAGATAGATAGATAGATAGATAGATAGATAGATAGATAGATAGATAGATAGAAAGAAATATAGACAGACAGAGAGACAGATGGAAATATAGACAGACAGACGGAAATATAGACAGATAGATAGATAGATAGATAGATAGATAGATAGATAGATAGATAGATAGATAGATAGATAGATAGATAGATAGATAGATAGATAGATAGATAGATAGATAGATAGATTGATAGACAGACAGACAGACAGACAGATGGAAATATAGACAGACAGACAGACAGAAATATAGACAGACAGAAATATAGACAGACAGAAATATAGACAGACAGACAGACAGAAATATAGACAGACAGAAATATAGACAGACAGACAGACGGAAATATAGACAGACAGAAATATAGACAGACAGACAGATGGAAATATAGACAGACAGAAATATAGACAGACAGTCAGATGGAAATATAGACAGACAGACAGACAGACAGATGGAAATATAGACAGACAGAAATATAGACAGACAGACGGAAATATAGACAGACAGACGGAAATATAGACAGACAGACAGACGGAAATATAGACAGACAGACAGATGGAAATATAGACAGACAGAAATATAGACAGACAGACGGAAATATAGACAGACAGAAATATAGACAGACAGACGGAAATATAGACAGACAGACGGAAATATAGACAGACAGACAGACAGACGGAAATATAGACAGACAGACAGATGGAAATATAGACAGACAGAAATATAGACAGACAGACGGAAATATAGACAGACAGAAATATAGACAGACAGACAGATGGAAATATAGACAGATAGACAGAAATATAGACAGACGGAAATATAGACAGACAGACGGAAATATAGACAGACAGAAATATAGACAGACAGATAGACAGAAATATAGACAGACAGACAGACGGAAATATAGATAGACAGACAGACGGAAATATAGACAGACAGAAATATAGACAGAAATATAGACAGACAGACAGACAGACGGAAATACAGACAGACAGACAGACGGAAATACAGACGGAAATATAGACAGACAGACAGACAGATGGAAAATAGACAGATAGATCAATCGTCAGACAGACAGACAGACAGACAGACAGATAGATAGATAGATAGATAGATAGATAGATAGATAGATAGATAGATAGATAGATAGATAGATAGATAGATAGATAGATAGATAGATAGATAGATAGATAGATAGATAGATAGAAATATAAACAGACAGAGAGACAGATGGAAATATAGACAGACAGACGGAAATATAGATAGATAGATAGATAGATAGATAGATAGAAATATAGAAATATAGACAGACAGAGAGACAGATGGAAATATAGACAGACAGACGGAAATATAGATAGATAGATAGATAGATAGATAGATAGATAGATAGATAGATAGATAGATAGATAGATAGATAGATAGATAGATAGATAGATAGATAGATAGATAGATGGAAATAACCAGTAGACAGATAGATCGATCGATCGTCAGACAGACAGACAGACATATGGAAATATAGACAAAATGATCAATCGATAGACAGACAGACGGAAATATAGACAGATAGATCGATCGATTGTCAGACAGTCAGACAGATAGATAGAGAGATGGATAGAGAGATAGACAGACAGACAGACGGAAATATAGACAGATAGATCGATCGATTGTCAGACAGTCAGACAGATAGAGAGATAGAGAGATAGAGAGATAGATAGACAGACAGACAGACAGACAGACATATGGAAATATAGACAGATAGATCGATCGATTGTCAGACAGTCAGTCAGACAGATAGATAGAGAGATGGATAGAGAGATAGACAGACAGAGAGACAGATGGAAATATAGACAGACAGACGGAAATATAGACAGATAGATAGATAGATAGATAGATAGATAGATAGATAGATAGATAGATAGATAGATAGATAGATAGATAGACAGACCGATAGATAGATTGATAGACAGACAGACAGACAGACAGATGGAAATATAGACAGACAGACAGACAGAAATATAGACAGACAGAAATATAGACAGACAGACAGATGGAAATATAGACAGACAGAAATATAGACAGACAGACAGACAGAAATATAGACAGACAGAAATATAGACAGACAGACAGATGGAAATATAGACAGACAGAAATATAGACAGACAGACAGATGGAAATATAGACAGACAGAAATATAGACAGACAGACGGAAATATAGACAGACAGACGGAAATATAGACAGACAGACAGACGGAAATATAGACAGACAGACAGATGGAAATATAGACAGACAGAAATATAGACAGACAGACAGAAATATAGACAGACAGACAGATGGAAATATAGACAGATAGACAGAAATATAGACAGACGGAAATATAGACAGACAGACGGAAATATAGACAGACAGAAATATAGACAGACAGATAGACAGAAATATAGACAGACAGACAGACGGAAATATAGACAGACAGACAGACGGAAATATAGACAGACAGAAATATAGACAGAAATATAGACAGACAGACAGACAGACGGAAATACAGACAGACAGACAGACGGAAATACAGACGGAAATATAGACAGACAGACAGACAGATGGAAAATAGACAGATAGATCAATCGTCAGACAGACAGACAGACAGACAGATAGATAGATAGATAGATAGATAGATAGATAGATAGATAGATAGATAGATAGATAGATAGATAGATAGATAGATAGATAGATAGAAATATAGACAGACAGACGGAAATATAGACAGATAGATAGACAGACAGACAGATGGAAAATAGACAGATAGATCAATCGTCAGACACAGACAGACAGACAGACAGATAGATAGATAGATAGATAGATAGATAGATAGATAGATAGATAGATAGATAGATAGATAGATAGATAGATAGATAGATAGATAGATAGATAGATAGATAGATAGATAGATAGATAGATAGATAGATAGATAGATAGATAGATAGATAGAAATATAGACAGACAGACAGATGGAAAATAGACAGATAGATCAATCGTCAGACAGACAGACAGACAGACAGACAGACAGACAGATAGATAGATAGATAGATAGATAGATAGATAGATAGATAGATAGATAGATAGATAGATAGATAGATAGATAGATAGATAGATAGATAGATAGATAGATAGAAATATAAACAGACAGAGAGACAGATGGAAATATAGACAGACAGACGGAAATATAGATAGATAGATAGATAGAAATATAGAAATATAGACAGACAGAGAGACAGATGGAAATATAGACAGACAGACGGAAATATAGATAGATAGATAGATAGATAGATAGATAGATAGATAGATAGATAGATAGATAGATAGATAGATAGATAGATAGATAGATAGATAGATAGATAGATAGATAGATAGATAGATAGATAGATAGATAGATGGAAATAACCAGTAGACAGATAGATCGATCGATCGTCAGACAGACAGACAGACATATGGAAATATAGACAAAATGATCAATCGATAGACAGACAGACGGAAATATAGACAGATAGATCGATCGATTGTCAGACAGTCAGACAGATAGATAGAGAGATGGATAGAGAGATAGACAGACAGACAGACGGAAATATAGACAGATAGATCGATCGATTGTCAGACAGTCAGACAGATAGAGAGATAGAGAGATAGAGAGATAGATAGACAGACAGACAGACAGACAGACATATGGAAATATAGACAGATAGATCGATCGATTGTCAGACAGTCAGTCAGACAGATAGATAGAGAGATGGATAGAGAGATAGACAGACAGACAGACATATGGAAATATAGACAGAACGATCAATCGATAGACAGACAGACAGAAATATAGACAGATAGATCGATTGATCGTCAGACAGTCAGATAGATAGAGAGATAGAGAGATAGAGAGATAGATAGACAGACAGACAGACAGACATATGGAAATATAGACAGATTGATCAATCGATAGACAGACAGACATAGATCTTACTGTATGTCTATCTCAGTATGTCTATATTTATTTTAAAGCAAATAAGGTCATGTTTGCTTTCATTTTCATCCTATGAAAGAGCAAAACTCAGCAAAAAACCTTCCTCTGGGAAGTGACGCCAGCTGATGAAAGATTTCTGGAGATGCTATACCGACCTGTAAAGATATAAATACACTGTAATCAGGTCTAACACACCAACGACTGAGAAGCAACAGTGAATGTTTGTAGTTTGTGTCTGTTTTTAAGAAGAGTCTTTTTTCCCCCCTCTGTCTCTCACTACAGTTCTCTTCGGCCAGTTTATGTTCTTCCAGATGAGCTCTAATGATGTGGTGGAGATCTTTGACGGGCCCTCCACCGAGTCTCCGCTCCTCACCTCTACCTACGGCTCTCACTCAGGTAAAAGGTTTTGTTTACCGCGTGAGACCGACTAAAGGCAGAGACACGTCTTCTGAGACGAGATGACATTAAACTACATGTAGGGATGTCGCAGTCAGATCTGATTTCCACCGCGCTGATCCTTGTGTTGCTGTTAAAAGCAGGAGCACACCAAGCCAACGATCGGCCGACGGGCAGTTTTTGTTCGTCGACCGACTAAGTTTTCTCAGTGTGTTCCGCACGTCGGCTAAAGTTTGTCCTCATCGGTTATTTTCCGGCCGATTCGACATGTCGAGTGTTGGTTTGGTGTGTCAGGGCAGCTCTGAACCCAGACTATACAGACGTGAGCCAACCCCGCAGTTTGCTTTCATCGCCACTAGTTCGTCGGCGTCAACTGAATTAATCAACTGAATGAATCTAAAGAGATTATCGTGTTATTTGCCTCGCAACAGTGCAATGCAATCAAATGAATGACAGTGATGTTCAACTTTTGACTCAAATTTCTATGCCAACACTGTATATAATACAATTTGTAAAAAACAGGATTCCACACATGCATTTTCACTCGTAGTCTCAGTCAGACCTTTGGACCGCTGTTGTTGGCATGCTGAAGAAACATCATTTCCTTTAACCCTGTTGATGTGGCAGCACTCCGCAGACATATTGATGATCTCATTTATGCCGTTGTTGTAGCTGAAGACAGATAACAGAACTGTTTTTCTTTTCCTCCTCAAATTTCTCATTTCGTAGGAGAGCCGCTGCCGCTGAGCTCTGCCAATGAAATCACCATCAGGTTCAAAACCGAGGGACCAAATACAGCTAAAGGTTTTCATTTTGTGTATCAAGGTATGCAATTCCCAACTAATCTGTAGTAAACTTCAGTTACGGCTATGTTGGAAAATAATTCTTTCATTCTACTCATGCTATTTTTCCGTGTACACCGATGTAAAAGCACTGACTCCAAACTTTTTAAAGATGTAGTGTATATTTGGTTTGCAGATTTACAAAAAAAAATAAGTTTTTCTACTTGCATTTCTGCAGCTGTTCCAAGGACCAGCGCTTCCCAGTGCAGCTCCGTGCCCGAGCCTCGCTATGGGAAGCGCATTGGGAATGACTTTGGATTGGGCACGGTTGTGCTTTTCGAGTGTAATCCAGGTTACACACTCCATGGTGCCAGTGCCATCAGGTGTGAGGCGGTGCCCAACTCACTGGCCCAATGGAACGGCACTGTGCCAACATGTGTCGGTATGTATGTATGTACACCCCCACACGTCTGTCTACACAATACTGCCCCCTGCTGCTGGGGAAGACCTGTGGTGTGGACATCAGCTATGGCCAGATGACCAGGCTGCAATGGAGGCTTTGTTCCAAAACATAGTGAGCTGCCTTTGTAAGGGAGCATTTTTATATACAGTGTTATTGCTGTCAGGTGGAAACCTTGTTTCTCCATATTTCTCCATGTTATATTTAAAAAAAAATCATTACTATTGGCCCTTTACGTCTGTCTGTGGCTTTTGCAGATATTTAACCAATGACAGGTATTAAAAAGAGCTTGTGACTAAATCCATTGAATCCCCAAACCGCCAAGTGCCACACACATCTCTGCTTGTTTGCAATGCAATGGCAAATAAAGAACTGGTTCTATGAATAAGTCCAGTTTTTTATTTACCCCAAAAAACACTGTATATAAAGACTAATGTTTTATGTATTTGAGGAGCAGAGAAGACTTTCTTAAATAGCCTGTGCGAAGCACTTCATCTTTAATAACATGAGAGTTTGGCCAAATGACAAAAAAACACATAACTGCAATAAACTTTAATAGCTGTAAGTTGATGAATACGCAAAGCAATGCACTTACTGCCTTAGATGCGGCCGTTTATATGTATTAAAGTCACAACTACTACTAATGATGGATAAAACATCAAAAAATGTTAGAAATTCGCTGGTCAACTACATTTGAGCTTGATTTTGGTAAAATGTTAATGATATAATGACACATGTGAGGGTCTGACCACATATAAAGCCACAATATCAACATTTTTCCATTTTCTGAAAAGTAGCTTTTTTGGATATACTCGGTTCACAGCAAAATCTCAAGAGTTAAATCAACTCTGCTCAGAGTACATATGGTCCCTCTCTAAATAGTGAAGGAAACTGACAGCTGTAGTTCTTGTGTTTCCCTTTTCTTCAGTGATTCTGCTTGTTAACAGCAGGTGTTCATCACTAATGCTCAATCATCACTTAATTAATCGCTTAATTATCTCATTAACTTTAACTCTGCTTCAGTGTTACTTTAACACTATTTAGAGAGGGACCATGTGTACTCTAAGCAGGGTTGATTTAACTCTTGAGATTTTGTCGTGTTTCCACCCGACAACACAGCAAATGCTATATATAGCATTTGATAAAATACTTTAAATTACTTAAGTGTTATTATCATTATTATTATTAATGTATTTATTATTATAATATAATATATTTTTAATGAAATACTTTATTTTAGATTTTACTAGATTACATAAGTAATATGTAAATTATTAATAAGAGTGTTTATAAATTTTAGATGAGTATTTATACATTTATATTGTTATATTTATTATTTTTATATTATAAAATACATTACATTATAATAATAAGTTTTAGCAAATACATTAATAACAAAATTAAGAAATTTAATTCAAATTAAATTTTACCTATTTTTTGTGTGTCTGCTGTGAATTTTTTTGCTTAGATTATTAATGAATTAGATTATCGTGTCGTTTGCTAATAGCAACATGTTAATGCCAAACTATTGAAATGAACTGAGTTTCATAGCACTGTTCATATGAGTTTCTGCGTTTGTAGAGCGTTCCAGATCCCTCACCTATGTGGCTGGTCCTTAAAAGTCTCTCACTGTGTTGTGGAACAGAGCCGGGGAGATTTGAGGGGGTTTTATTAAAAATAAATGTGCTGGGAGCTAATGGATACAGCAGCATTCACACAGTGTGGATGCCCCCATGAAATGCAATTTCGAGTAAATGCGAATCTCGGGTAAATCTCTTGATGCAAGTTGACAGAATACTTTCCTTCTAGCTGTGTCCTCATGCAATTTAATAGGAACACTCCAATGAGAGAATCAACAGGCGCCGTCCTTACGCTCTCGCCAACCCAACAATGCAGCATCATTTTCTGAGCTCACTGTATTGCACAAGTAGTCGTGATTTTGTATTAGAGAGCTCATCATCCTTTTTCCCCCTGATGTCTTTTCATCATCATTTTTCACCTTCACTCTGACCCTTGGAATTAATTGGGTTGTTTTGTCGATGTTGTACCTTTTGTAAATGGCTTCTTCACATGTTAAATTAGTATCAGCACTTTCAAACACAGGGGTTTTAGGTGTTACTCATCTGTATCGTCAGCCTCACATTCATAAGCAATATTAATAAGCAACTAGACGTACGTTTTCTGAAGAAAATGAGAGGGTCTTTTGCATAATGCGAT